>NC_056733.1:343719411-343804411 GCF_019279795.1 Protopterus annectens | reverse complement strand
CACTAATTATGTTCATTAATGAGGTGTGGGGGACACTTACCATACATATTGCTTTCACTGCTATTTTGTGCTAATGTAGAAGGTTCACCTACTAATAGTAATTTTCATTTGCTGTCATCATTCAATTCTCTACATGAATATATACTACTAGTTTTAAACCAACCTTCATGAGCAGATACATAGATTCATAGGTTCATAGATCAGTACTAGGCTAACTGCCCTTGTGGGCCATTTTAAGCCTAGCTAATCACCCCATGTCAGTATTAAACCTTGCCCCTTATGTCTGTAAGGTAAACACTTTTACCGTTATACCAGCCTCCTTCCCTAAAAGACACTGTTGGGATTTGAACCCATTATTGCTTGTTTATTAGACAGGTACTTTAATCAACTAAGCCACACCAGACATTGGTAACAGTCAATTTCCATACCACCTCTGATTATTCCAGTACAGTCATCATCTGTGTCATACTCATCTCCATGGAAAGAGAGAAGATATTCCTCATCTAGTGTTAATTGCATAATTGCCAGAGCCACCCCCCCCCCCAAGTACTTGAACAGGTAATTGTTTTCTGCCTTGTCTTGCTTCTAGCACATCCTACTGTATAATTTGCCCTCTTTCTACAGTGTGTTAATGTGTGCTTTTTGTAACCCACAGCATTAATGCTGAGATAACTTGATTCCAGGCTTTTTTTCTCTTAGCTTGTTTGGGCCCCCTTTACCAGACATTGCCCAGATGTCCTAAGGGCTGTCATGAGGACAATATTTCTCTCATGGCTGAAGTTATCCTTTCTCTGCCTTAATCCCTCATTTTGCATAATTATTGCATATTAAAAAAAGAACAACAAAGGCAACAACCATACACAGAAACATTTTGGATGCAATTATCACTCAAACTGCACACCAATGGGCAAAATCTCATAGTTATATGCAACTGCACACATTTCCATGACCTATGCAAGTCTTGTACAGTCATCAATGTGATTCTGTTCATGAATTATGCACACACCAGTTCTGTACTTTAGTATTCCAGTAGACATCTACCATGCATCTTGGAGACATGCCAGACTAATAATTTATATAGCTATATGTTTAACTATTTATGTATTTATTTGTTCATTCATGCATTCATCAGTTACTTAACTTTTGTTTGCCAGTATGCGTACTAGTCCAATGATCCTTTTCAACCATTACTCAGGCCAAAGGCAGGTTAACAACAGCTAGAAATATATAGCTTAATTGGCAGCATAACATACAAATTAAACAAATCAAGCTAGGTAAAGCTGTGCTACATCAGTTGCAGTACATTTACATAAATAAACTGTTTTAACAGATTCGCCATCCCCCACCCCCTACTGCTATCATGTATTCATATAATTTTTTTCATTCATCACTAACAGTCATAAATCCCCCAGTAAAGACACATTTATGTTTCGCCAATAAATCATCCTTACCACTGCTGCACTTCACAAATGTATCTCTGTCATATATGCACAATCACTACATGGCAGCAAAGTAACAATTTTCCTCAGTGATCATTAATTATTTGCAATATTGCTGTACTGAGTATCTAGTAATACCCATTACCTATACCATCTTACCTATTTCCCAACCAAACTACCCTTTGATATATAAAAAGCATTTGAAAAAACTAGGGTGGTGTCTCTCCCCCAGCAAAAGTATTGTGCTCCTCCTCGCCCACCTACTCTATTCAAACCTCTTGATGTTTTCCCTTCTTTATTGCCTTCTTTATTGTGTGTACCCTTTTTCAAACTTTCCTATTTCTCCATTGTATTCTTTAATATATATATGTATATATATATATATATATATATATATATATATATATATATATATACATACACACACACACACACACACACACACACACACACACACACACACATCTCTCTCTCTCTCCCTCTAGATATATATATATATATATATATATATATATATATATATATATATATATATATATCAAACCCTTGTATTTTTTTTAAATATCAATAATAAAAGCTGCACAGTCTGCCACTTGCCTCATGTATTTTAAATGTGAGTGTGCAAAGCACCTTTCATCCCTAATATCCGAATATATTCAAAATACTATGAAGTAACATAAAGCTTACAGTTTTCACTTAGTCCCTCCCATCTGCTTAGCCCTTGAGTTTAGATACTTTATGCTTTTGATGTAAGTGGGGACGTTCTTCAAAGTACCTTTGTTTTTTCCTTATTCTTTGCAAATACTCTTCTCCTAGCTTATTTATATATAAGCGTAGTGGTGTTTCCTTCTCACTCATAACTGCTAAGTACATGTGAATTACCAGACTATGAGTACCACCTAATGTCTTGATAAAGTAAAGACAGGAAAAGCTAGTGTTGTATTCACAGTGTTACAATTACTTTGGAACAAATATTATAACAGCTATAACAATTTTCAAAGTACTTTATCTAAAGTGATTATGAAACAGGAGGTTTGAATAAAACACCTTAAATTGTTTTACAAGAAACACATCTAATGGAAAATTATGTTTCCTGATTTGGCTTTAAAGGCTATACTATATTAGCAAATGTATTCCTTAATCCAAAGAGAAACAGAGTTACTGTTCTATGAAGAAATGTCTCGGCTATGGCTAAGATTGTTTTCTCATGCATGAACTCCAGTAAGATGTTTACTATGGCAACACATGAATACATAAAAGGATTTATTATGTCAGATAAATTATACTAGATATCTGGTCTTGGAGCTAAAATTGCAAAGAAGAAAAAAAAATATCTACACATTTTATTGCAAAATCTTAATGGATTATTTATGCTAATAGGAAAATAGTTGTGTTTGTGACAAATCTGGCAGTAATAAAGTTAGGGATCCCCGAGGTGTTTATTTTCAAAATTTTGAAAAATTTGAGCAATTTGCTGGAACTAAAAGCCTTAAAAATTCTACCAGAGAAATTTATTATATTCTACACATTATTTAAATGTTTACTATACATAAACTCATATAGACAAATTTTCAGTATGCAAAGAATTAATACCAGCTACTGAATCTTTTAAAGTTTTATAATTTCCATTATCAGACTACGATTCTTTCAATATGATTTGACAATAAATTTTGAAACATAGCTGTAATAAAAAAATGCATTTTTGATCAGTTTTAAAGTATTAAGAGAATGGGTAAATAAGAAAATAGAAACTTAAGTATCCATAAGTAATAATGGATCATTATTAAAAGTATGTATGGGGTTGTTTAAAATCATATTTATGTGCTGTAATCTCAAACCTGCTGTTAAAATAATTGATTTGGTTAAGGAATTACATAAAAAATAGTCTATAATGAACATAAACTTTTGATAGCCTTAGGAAAAAAAACTGCGGACGTACTGAATTACTTCCAGAAAGCTAGCAAATAGATAAAAACTGCCGCTAGCTTAAACCAATAAATGGTATTCAGATGTTAGAACTCAGAAGTCTCAGTTACTGAAGATATATGTCTTTAAAATATCTTCTTCTTCTTCCGGCTTTTCCCAGTTAGGGGTCGCAACAGTGGATCACCTGTCCGCTCATGATTGGCAGTTGAGTTTTACAGTGTCGAGTTGCCAGCCCAGTGCCCATCCTTCCACAGAAAGAACACACACGCACGCACTCACACCTAGAGCCAGTAAGGCAAAATGAATAAAAATGAATCCAAATATATGAATGGAAAATTATCACAATGTTTTTTCCATTAAAAATATAAAATCATAGAATGAACAAGGCAACTGAGTTATGTGACCAGTTATGCCTTACCAGTACTCATCTTTAAACCTTGTCTTCTTTTTTCAAGAAGCAATAGGCCAGAGTTACTAGGGGTCTAAGAAAGAATCTACATATCTAATTCTTATGGCAGAGTTACTGGGTATTTAAAAAAGAGTCAATTCATCCAGTTCTTAGGCCAGATTTACTGGGGATTTAAGAAAGAATCCATCTCTCTAATTCTTTCTTAAAGAAAGATAGTGTGCCACATTGCTTAATCTGGAGAGGAAGTTAATTCCAGAGAAGGGATAGTTGTCTGACAAATCTCTCACCTATGATTTGTTTATTTACTAAAGCAGGTTCAGAGCTCTGGTTTAGTGTTCACTGGACTGTTTGATTTGTGGAGGAATAAGAGGTCTCTAAAGCCCAATAGGCAAGGCACGTATCACCCCTAAGGAGTCTGTAGAACAGTAAATACGGGGATAAGCCTATCAGACTCTCTTGATAGATCAAGTCTTTTAGGCCCATTACATTTTTGTGACAGAAACTTCTAGAATCTCTCCAAATGCTTGATATGTTTAGTAAGATTCATTCCTCTGTATTCTATGATGATACTGATCAATGCAGAACATAAAGGGGGAGGACTTTGATGGATCTAAAGGGCATACACTTTGTAATCAATTGTGCCAGAATGAAAGATTTCCTGACCACTGCTGCAAGATGATGGTCAAAGGAGAGGAGTTATCTACCCATGATCCAAGGTCTCTCACAGCATCTTTATTTTGGAGTGAGGTGTTTTCTATACTATAAGTCTGGTGGAGGTTTTATTGTCAAATGCAAAAATATTGCATTTTTAACCTGTTTTCAGTACAGCAGCTATTAGCATGTGCATCTTCATTTTGTATCTTCTACATATCAGAAGGGATTTTAAGTATAACACCTAGTTTACAACTGCCATCAGACTTAGTTAACTAAATTCATGTTTTTTATTTGGAAATCAAAGAAGTACATACTAAATAGCAAAGGTTCAAGCAGAGAAATCTATGGTACCCCCTATTTTTCCATGCTTTTTGAGGCTGTACCTGCCACCTTTATAATGTAGGTTCTGTCATTCAGCTAATTAACTAACCATCCAACTACACAGTGATCCATTTGGAGCACATATTTGCCTTGTTAATAATACCGGCATGCTGGAAAGCAAAAAATGCCTCATAAGAATGTTTATATTGTGGTTTATCAGGTCTGTTATAACCCATTCCATGTCCTTGAAGATAAGATTCAACAGGCTGATGGGTCTGTAATTCCCAAGGTCCATGGTGGATGCTACCTTATGAAGAGGAACTTCAGGGATAAAGCCAATGGATAAGCACATGTTAAATAGTTGCAGGAGTAGGCCCACCAGTGCATGTTTAATGCAGTTTAGCAGACAGCCTGGTATGTTATCAGGTTCACTGAGGATGTATTTTATTGTTTTGGAAATTAATAAACGTATTATTGTGATGATAGGGAGTTTTTGGTTCTTGGATATACATGGCTGTTGTATAGTCATCCCTGGAGTGAAATCTGCATTTTTTTTGTATGTCAATATTTTATTTATTGTTTGATTACCAGGAAAGTCTGACTTGGAATAAAGCCAATTTTCAGCGAAGGCCCAGGGAGAAACACTCCAGATGCATGTCTTTGAAGTGTGGGAGGAAACCCACAGGAAGGACATGCAGACTCCACACAGAAGGCACCCCAGCCGAGAATCAAACCAAAGAACCTCTTGCTGTGAGGTGACAACGTTACCACTGCACCATTGCGTCATCCCATACTTGTGCTATCCACTGAATCAGAGTAGGTAGTGCCATTTTGAATAAGTTCAGAATAATGTTGGATGTTATTTTGTAACTTCTCAACATAAGTAACGAAGGATTTGTTCCCAACATTAGTAAATAAGGGTTTCTAATTATTCTTAGCTTTTGATGCCAGCTAAAGTTCATGGTCTAAGTTTTTCTGATGGTACTTTTCAGTACCATGGATAACCCTTTGATGTTGTCATCAATTTGAGGGTCTTTCATTTTGCAATTTAATAAGCTTTCCATCTTATTATATTGCTTATTTATGCATGTGGACCATTAGGCTAGTTTGCTCTTTCCCTTCCCTTGTTGTTTAGTTATGGAAGGGACTGACAAATTTACAGTTTTTTTTTAAGTGAGTGCACCATGTCACCATTTTGGGTGTACCTCAACTTAGAGATTTCAATGTAGAATTGTAGGGAGTTTGCATGTTTGAAGTCCTTAAGTTTTATGATACTTGTATCTGCTGATTAAGGGATTTTTAAAGAGAATATTATTCATTTGTGGTTATACTCAACAGTGGAAGGGTATACCAATAGGATGGTGCACATAGCTGCTATATTTGCAAGGATCAGTTCAATATAATTTTGTCCTCCAGTGGGTTATTTGTCTATTTCATCTAGAGAATTCTTGTTTACAAAATGTAATAATTTTTGGTCATAGCCTACCTATAAGGCATAAGTCTCCCAGTGTATTGATCAGTAGTTAAAGTCGCCCAGCATGATGGTGTTTTTGTGTCTACGGGGTGACTCCAATGTATATAAAAAATGGAAATGGGTTTTGAGATTCATTGAAGGAGTGTATAATAAATAAGCTATTTAATAAGAGGATCAAAACCCTTTTAAAACTCATTAGTAATATAGAAATAGCTAATCATATTAAAAATGAAAGACAACAATGCACCAGGAATATATCAGGTATATATTACAAGAGATTTATAACATTATAGCATATGCCCAAAAGAAGCAATAGCTAACAAAGATTTTATCAACATACAGACCAATAATATTCCCCCATTGAAATATATAACAACATCCTCAATTATGAAACAGAGCAGAGGTCCTGCTCTTTGTTTTTCATATAGACCAATATTGCTAAATGTGAATTATAGAATTATTCATAGATTCATAGGTTCATAGGTTCATAGGCAGGTACTAGGCTATCTGCCTGAGGGCATTTATAAGCCTAGCCAAAGTGTGTCAGCTTTCGCCTCTCCATTGATTAATTAACTGAGCCTCTGTCAAGAAGAGCCAATGAAGTGATCCCAGGGGTGTATTTTCTGTTACCCATCCACTGGTCAAGGTTTCTCTTGAACAGTGTCAGTGAGTGGCTCTGCCTAATGTAGTTAGGAATTTTGTTCCAAAGCATGGGGAGTCTCTGTGACAGGAATATATCCCTCCAGCATGTTCTATTTATTGTTGTGGCAAGGTTTAGCTCACTAGAGTGAGTGGCTCGCAGTGACTTGGATTTCTTTAGGTGGAGCACGTCCATCAATTCTGAGTTGAACATAGCTTTGTAAGTCAGGCAGAGATCACCTCTGAGTAAGCAATATGCGACTGAGTACAGCTGGAGTTTTTCCAATCGGGCTGCATAGGACATATGTTTGAGGCTAGTAATCCTCTTGGTCAGGTACTTTTGTGGTCTTTCCAGCTGTTGGAAGTGTCTTGTGAGGTACATCCCAAATGGGGCATTGTACTCTATGATGGGTCTGATGAGTGATGAGTAAAGGGGCACTATAACCTTTTTATTTCTAGATGCGAACCCTTTAGTAATTAGATGGGCTAAATAGAAGGATTTGCTAACTACTTTGGCAATATGATTGTCAAAGGAGAGATTACTATCTACCTGGATCCCCAGATCTCTTATTACCTCTTCTGTATTAAAGGGGCTGCCACCTATGTGGTAATTCGTGGGTGTTTTGTTTTTCCCAAATGGGATGACTATGCATTTTTTGGCATTTAGCTTGAGGCAATGACTTTGACACCAGGTGTCCGTCTCAGGAAGGCCTTTTTGGAGAATGTCCATGTCAGCTGGAGAGTCAATTATTTCTCCCAGTTTGCAGTCATTGGTGAACTTGGTTAGCCATAGTCATCCTGTGTTTGCCTGTACTTCTGAGAAGTATATGCCAAACAGTAGGGGTCCCAGGACAGAGCTTTGTGGGACACCACTTGTGACTGGTTTAGAGTCAGACCTGGAGCCCACTATTCTTACCGTGTGAGTTCTGTCTGTAAGCCAGTTGTCAACCCATTTCGTGATGTAAGGGTTTATGTTCAGGCTGGTGAATTTTTCTATAATTCCTGAGTTGGGAATGGTGTCAAAAGCCTTGGCAAGGTCAAGGTAGGCTGTGTGAACCACCTTCCCCTCATCTATGGCCTTGGTGACTGTCTCGAAGAAGTCAACCAGGTTTAGTAGGCATAATCTGCCCTTAACAAAGCCAAACTGAGTTGGGTCAAGTGTTTGGGGTTCCCAATGTCTTTGTTAATGAGTTCCATGATGATACACTTCACAGCCTTGCAGACCAAGCTAGTCAGGCTTATGGGGCGATAGTTACCAGGGTCAGTTGTGGCCCCTCCTTTGTGGAGCGGAATAACCGTTGCTGTGCACCATTCTATGGGCACGTAGCCTGTGGAGAGGCTGAGGTTGAACAGTGTGTTTAGGTGGGAGGTTAGTTCATTCTGTAGTTCGTGCAAGACATAGCCTGGGACACCATCTGGCCCCATTGACGCTGTGCTTTTGGCTTTTGAAAGGGCTGTTTTCACCTGTGCATCTGTGATTTCTGGGGCACTGCACTTTTCTGGTATTGTTGTGGGCCCTTTTGGGGGTGAGGGGGGGTGAAGTTTGCACTGAATCTATCTGCCAGGATGTTGGCAATATCAGTAAGTTCAGTATATTTTGTACTATTTTGCACTAGCTCAGAGCATATCTGTGAGTTGTCACTTAGATTTTTAACATAGCTAAAGAAGGCTTTGTGGTTATCTTTTGAATCCTTGGCTATTTTTCTTTTGAAGTTAGCCTTGGATGGTTTTATGAGGGACCTTATTTTCTTACTGATACTGATCAGGAATGTCTTTCCTTCTTGGGATTTGCTTTTTTTCTGAACTAGGTTCCTCCTTCTATTGTATAGCCTGTTTATGGCAGGGTTCCACCACACTGGTTTCCTTCTCTTAGGGGAGTGAGTCTTGGTTTTGCTAGCGATGGCATGATCCAGGCATCCTTGTAGGTGCTCAAAGAGTGCATTTGTAAAGGTTCCTGCATCTTGGATAATGTTATCCTTTAGTGTGGGGCTGTGAAACTTACCACCACTGTCTTAAGTAAGGTGAAGTTTGCTACAGAAAAGTTTTTCACTGTGGTTTCCTTGCTTGGGGGTGGTGGTGTGGTGTGGACATCCAGAGTGATTAGTTTATGGTCTGATCTAACCAGTGACGGGTTGACCTCTGGTGTGGAACACCTATCGCCCATGTTGGTGATGACCAGGTCCAATATGTTTTTACCTCTGGTAGAGGAGTTTACCAGCTGATCAAGTGTATTTGAGTTGATAAATTCCAAGAAGCGCTGGACCTGGGAGTTTGTACTTGAGTAGTTTTCCCAGTTAATGGTAGGGTAATTGAAATTGCCCAATATCAGGGTGTTCGGTAGGACCTTCATGCTTTCCAGTGTCTCCAGAAAGGCGGAGTGGTGGTCCTGGGTCATGGAGGGTGATCTGTAGCAGGCCACAATTTGCATTGCAGATTTGCCTGTTGTTAGTTGCACATGGATGATCTCGGAGGTATCATGCTGCGTCACTAACCTGTGTAAGAATCCTTGTTGAATATGGATACACCCCCTCCTTTTGTGTTTCGGTCCATGTTCTGTGGCCAAAATGTGTGGTATGAGTTGTAGCCCGGTAGTACTGGGGTGCTCTGTGGAGCCTTGAACCAGGTTTCAGTTACTGCACAGATTTCAATGTTCTCCATACTGAGGAATGCTTTGAGCACATGCATTTTGAGATTTAGACTCCAGGCATTGAGTAGCATAACCCTCATTTTTTTTATTTGTGCTGTTTACGGAGGTGGGTTTGACTTTTGAGCTTTGCCTAAAAAAGGGAGTATGGGGGCAGCAAGAGCCTTGGCCAGTATTCAAAAGCCCTAGGGGTGATAGGTGCAAGCCGTCTCTTGCGAAGCAACAAGGCTTATCGAGCATGTCGTCCCAAGCTGACAGACACTGGATCCCCTTTGAATGACATCAGAAGCTTAGCCAATTGTTGAAATTGATCATTTTTTCTTTATACTACGGTATAATTCTTGGTGAGGGCAGGATGCTACTCAGGGTCAGGGTCATACCCGCCTGGGCTACATGATCAGAGAGCTCTTCCATGTCTCTTTTCATGTAGTCCAGGGAGGTACGTCTCAGGTCATTCACACCAACACGAACAATGACAGAGTCATATTTGTACTTGTTCTGGAGTGACCTGAGTGCTTGTGTTATGTGGCTGATTCTGGCTCCTGACAGGCAGCCCTTCCCCTTGTCCAGCCTAGTGAGTGGGACGTCAGTGTGCCTGACTATAGAGTCGCCTATTACTAGTGTGTTAGGTATGTTATTTCACCTTAAGGGCTGTGATTGTGCAATCAAAGTTTATCCACAATGTTAAAACTAATTATGTATTTGTTAATAGCTAGGGATCAAATGGATTCATAATCAAATTAACAAAAGGAAACTAGTTGTTAATCCCGCTATAAATAAAGTTTTTGATTCATTAGGTTGGAAACAAGTTATTAGAACTACATGGAATTCCTGTTTCTTAAATCTGATAAGAAAATTATATGATAATTCAGTAGCATGTTAAAGCAGATTATATATTTATCTCAAGCTATCAGAATATTAAAGGCACTAATTAAGGCTGCCATTTTCACCAATTTTATTTGCCATCATGATAGCAAATTTACAAGGCATGAGAAATCTTTAAAAATGTTTTAAAATAAATGAATGTACATCTAATTATTTGCTGAATGTATATTGTTGACACAGACATTTACTTCAAATATTTATTCAGATGGCTTATTAAATATTTTGATAAAAAATTCATCCTTAGAATTACTTCAGACAAAACTAAAAATAACAACTGAATCAAGTATTAACAATGTTACTGTCAAGTTATCGATATAATTTGAAGCATAAATAAATGAAATACTGGAGAATACATTGTTCAGTGAGTTATAAAATATTTAAACTGTAATAATATTATTAATTCTTTTACTGAGCCATTCTGAAATTTACTTTTTCACATTTGATGATAGATTAAATCTAATTGAAGTGGTTTCCTTGCCTAAAATGTCTCTATCTATAAAATACAGACAAAAATCATATTAAAATTAAATACATTTTTATTGTATTTTTTCGTATACAAGTAGACTTAGAATTACAATCACTAATCACATTACAACATCAGATAATGAGGAAAATTGGTTTAGAAATACTGAGTCTTAAGATATGACTTCCACCATAAAGTAATTATGCAATGTCTCAATAATTTTTACTCTGTATAATGGAACTTTATGCATATATTGTGTAACAATCACAATATTAAAATAACACAAAAACACTAAATATCATTGATAATACACTGACAATAGACTGATATCATCAAATAAAAAGTTATCAATTTCATTCCATTCTAAATCCAATTAAGTCAACACTATATTGAAAAAGAAATAAGAGCTGTACTTCCAAGACACTGAATTTAAAGAAAAAAATGTTTATAATATACTTGATTTTACTTGACATTTTATAGATGGTTCTAACACTGGTGAAATGGCAAACAGGAAGAGGAGTAATATCTTGCATACTGTTTTGATTCAAAGGTGGTATACTACATACAATAGGAGGAAAACATTACCCACAGTTACAGTCTTAAACTGAATGAATGATTAGCTATTCAATGGGATAGACAATTTATAGTATCAAAAATGCAAAATGTGATTAAATTAAATAGATGAATTATCCAGAATTACTAAAACATTTAAATAGATGAATTATCCAGAATTACTAAAACATTTAAAGGTACCTGCGGTGGTGGTGCTGCCGTAGCGTTGTCGCCTCACAGTAAGATGCTGTCCGGTTCAATTCTCAGCTAGAGTGTCTTCTGCGTGGAGACATGCATGAATGGGTGTACCTTCGTTGAAGGTTGTGCGTCAGGCCTGGCAAGCCGGTAGGTGAAAATCAACTGCCGATCATTAGCGGACCGGAGTTTCGCTGTGGCGACCCCTAACCGGGAAAAGCCGAAAGACACAAACAAACTAAAACATTTAAAGACTGTCCTAACAAGCAATATGTCAAAGCCGAAGCCTAAGTAACTTCAGTTACAGAGAATGTCAAAGAGATCAGATTACAGTGGTCCATGCACATGTGCAAGAAAGCAGAAGATGATCTTGTGAAGAAGATTTGGTAGAAACAGAAAGAAAACAAAAGAAAATGAGGGCATTGAGCAAAGAGATAAAAAGATTGCATGAGAGAAGACCTGCAACAGTCAGGCATAACTGTTGAAGGTATGATAGTGGCATTAAATCAAGATAGAATGAGACAGCTGATCTGAAACCCTGACTCCATGAAGAGACTGATCCCATCAAGAAATATATAAAATAATATTAAAATACAAAAGCATTATATATGAATCATACTGAACATTTCTATATCAGGCAACTTATCCTAGGTTTTCAGAAAAAGACAATGCTACAATATTAGTATTAGCTAGCAGATAATCAGCATCATCATCATCCTTATTCTGGAGAATTTTATACTTGCAAGTTGTTAAACACAGCCTTCTGTACTCTGTATAAAATTGTGAAAATAACATAAAACTTACCTTATTGGAATGGAAAGATGACAAATCAGCAAGCAAAGGAGTGTAGTATTGCTAGAATTGAATTCAAACTCAAGTCTTGGTGAGTACCTTCATGAGGTGGACCCTGTTTTTCACAAAATCTCACCAAGATGACACTGATATATAAATTGTATTTTATATAGCATATATCATGGACAGAAGTAGGGTTAAAAAATGATAGCTGTGTGCACAAGACCCAGGATAAAAAAAAATGTCCTCAATCCTGGAAGGCTCACTGATGTCAGAACTGGAAAAAAATGAGAGCCTAGAATCCTCCAGGCATCAAAACATTCTTATAATGAGGCTAGCCCAGACTCAGGGGGAGGATGCCCCCCTCCCCCGTTGTAGAAGGAAGTAGTAGTCCACAAAATCACAAAAACTGATAGGCCAAAAAACAGCCATAAAGATGATAGAGTGAAGAGAAATACAGGCAAAGGCATCCAGCTATGGAGCATTCCACAATACAAAAAATAAGAAAGCAAAGAGAAAAAGTAATAAAGAAGATTAGTAATGGAGAAGATAAAGAAATAGAAACTGAGGTTATGGATTACCTGCGAAGTGAAGGATTTAGTGTAGAAAATCTAACTCTGATAACAACACAGCAGGATAGAGCAATAGATACCCAAATTAAAAAGAAGCCATTGGTGCAGGAAACATCTAATTATTTGTCATATGAAGATACTTTGGAGCCTTCTGTAGGAAACCAGTACAAAAATGTTCTGTTGGAGTTGCACAGAAAGAGAAGGAACAGTCAACTGTGGCAACTCTGACACAGTCAATGTTGTGGAGTGATAGGCCAGTGAGTTCCCATATGAAAGAGCAATGGATGACACAAGATGAAACTGAAAAGAATATGGCACAGGAAGATGCTGTGGAACTTTCTGTAGAATGCCCACTGGAAGAACAAAGAATGTGTCCTCAGCTTAAAAGAAAATTATCTAAGAAATGAACAGACAAATTAACATCTTAATATCAATTAACGAAATAGACTACAGAAAGTCAATAAATCCAAAAAGTTAGAAGTTTGATAAAACAAATGAATGCAGTAATTAGGACTGTTCATAGAAATTCATGCAATATAACAGAAGTAAATAAGATATATTACTGTGCAACTAAATTAATAACAGATAAAGTCTTACCACAAAAACACAGTGCAGCAAGGGAAAAGAAGGGGAAAAATCAAATCCCATCATAGAAATATCAAATAGAGAAAATTATAATGCAATTGGGACAAGAAGTGTCACTGTTAGAAGAGTATAGAAGATGGAACAGATCAACAAAAATATTCAGAAAGATAGGTATGATCAAAGCAATCCACAGTATCAGAACAGATCAGGATCTATCGAGCACTATCACAAATAATAAACTAAAAATATCAGCAGAGACAGAACAAACTTAAAGTATGCAGATAAATATAAAGGAAAAGTACAAACTAAACAATTTATTGATGACCCAAAAAGTTTTATAGAGAATTGGGAAACAAATCAAATCGAAATACCACCAAAAAAGAAGAAATAGATACATTTTGGAGAAATATCTAGGAAGATCCTGTGGAATACAACAAAGATACTGAATGGATAGAAAAAGTAAAAGAAAAAATAAGAAGTTCAAATGTACAGTATATGAAATGTGATGAAGCAGTGCCAGAGAGGCTGAAAAAAAGTTAAGAAAAGCTCCTAATTGTAAAACACCAGGCCCAGATGCAGTACCAAACTTCTGTCCAAAAGTATTAACATCTTTACATGAAAATTTAGCCATGAGTAAGCATTATTTATATACGTACCCCGAACAGTCACCAACCTGGTTAACAACAGGGAAAACAATACTTCTACTTAAGAGAGAACCTGCAAGCTATCCAAAAAACTATAGACCAAGAACTTATCTTCCGACGACATAGAGATTATACACTGGAATTGATGCTGACAGGCTTTATAGTCATTTAGAAGAAAACTCAATGATGAGAACAGAACAAAAGGGAAACAAAAGAAAATCATATGGAATAAATTATCATTTACTGTTAAATAAAGTCATAATGGAGAATTGTAAAAAGGGGGAAGAATCTAAGTATGCCATGGATAGACTACAAAAAGCATTATCCCACATTAAATGATAAAAGAGTGCTTAAAATGTATAATGTACACCCTACACTGACTGGTTACATTACAGCAACCACAAAATAGTGGCAAACTACTTTGCAGTTAAGCCATAATAAAGGACAAATTATTATTCCAGGGATAAAAATGCAAAGGGGGTAGTCCAGGGTGACTCTTTGTCACCGCTGCTCTTTTGTCTTGCCCTTAACCCAATAAGCTGCCTACTTAACAGATTAGGTCTTGGCTACAGTTAGGCTCCCAGAAAACAACAAAGCATAAAAACTTCTTATCTTCTTTTATGGCTGATTTAAAATTGTATAGTTCATCAGATGAGGAACTGAAAGCACAACTGCAAGTGGTTGAGACTTTTTCAGATGATATAAGAATGTTATTTAGTCCTGATAAATGTGCAGAAGAAATCTTTAAAGCAGGAAAGCTGCAGCACCAAGAAAACATCAGCCTGGGACAGGAATGTGATATAAAAGAACTTGGGCAAGAGTGTATAACCATTTGGGAAATGATGAAGGATCAACAATAAAACATGAACAAATGCAAATAAAACTTTGTAAGAAATATTTTAGAAGACTAAATTTAATACTGAAAACAGTGCTGGAATCTAGGAACAAAGTCAAAGCTATAAACCAATTTGCTCTTACCGTCCTAACTTACAGTTTTGGAGTGAATGACTCACCCCAAAAAGGTGTTGGACTGGCTGGTCAGGCAAACAAGAAAGATGCTTCATGCTTATCAAATGATTTATAAAAATCAGTGTATACCAAGGCTACATGTTTCCCATTCGGAAGGAGATAGGGGCCTCTTCAAAACTGATTACATGTATAGACCTAGTATCATAGGACTGAATACATATCTACTGACCTCACAAGACCTAAACATAGTGAAAGTTTTAAAACATGAGGAGAATAAGTCTAAGATGTCTTCCCTGCTTAGCATATCAGTGTCGAGTAGGAATGGAAATCAAACCAGAAGGTAGATAAATATCAGGCAGCAAATGAATGTGCAAAAAACAAAGCAAAAGAAAGAATATAAGGGGAAGGAGCAGAAGAGAATGTAAGAAATGTGGAAAATGCATATAGTTGCAAGTACAGAAAACTCTTGGAACATCCTTACGTTGATCAGGATTGATTGCAGAGATGGTTAAGGAAAGGTGAATTTAAATCAAAAGACCAAAGGTTAATATTGCCAGCCCAAGACAATGGACTACGTACACGTTGGTTTACAAAGTCTATTCAACATGTGGGAGAAACAGACAAATGCAGGTTTTGTAAAACAGAACTAGAAACAGTAGCACATCTTATTGCTGGTTGTGATATACTAATCTCAGAAGCACTGTATACTGAAAGACATAATAATGTGGCAAGACTGTTGCATTAGGGATTGAGTAAACATTATAATATTTAAATAGTTGAAAAACACTGGAAACATGAGACACAAAGCATTATAAAAGGGGATAATTCAATAAACCTTACATGGTGCCACTTTCTGTGTAGGAATAGTGGTAAGGCTCGAACACGGAACATGGCCACTGAGCGATCCAGGAAACAAGGCTTGGGGCATGCACGACCATCCCGACACTGTTCAGACACAGAGGTGTCTGTGGAATGCAAATCACCTCATCTGCTGGTAAATAACATGCAGTTGAGGTGATTTTGTGATCCAGAAAGCATAAAGGCACCCGTGTAGGTGCCGTGTAAGGCAGAAAAATGTACGTGGTACTAACAGTGTACCAGAGGATAACATTTAAACAGGGGCTGCAAGAGCCCAGATAAAGGGGTGTATAATGTGCAGTAACCATGCAAATGGCCAAACCTTTGACAAGTGATGTAAACAAGTATTGCAATATATAAAAAATAAAACTTTTTTATCACATATGCCACTTTAAGCAGCGCACAGCAACACACAAACATGCTATTTTGCAAAAAAAAAAAAAAATTGTACAATATGACATTTAAAGCTATATTGAATTTTTCCATTATAGTAGCCAGCATGCAGAATCATACAATGGCAGGTTATAGTGGTTGTAGGGACATAGGGTCTGGTGTAGTGCAGTATACAGGGTATATGCTGCTCAGCTCTGCTTAGCCCCGCGGCACTTGTTTTAGCTGGTTGAAGAAAAGCTAAGCATGTTTGTGTTCAGGTTTCAGGGGAGGGTCTAAACTGCTGAAAAATGTTTACACTACAGCCACGGGTTTGCATGGAGTGCCATGGGGCTTAGCAATAGAGCAAATTGAAAAAAACATTAAAAGAAAATTTTCTGGAAAAGCCAATCAAGTATAAATGACTGATAAGCCCTCTTCCACTCACACTGGCCCATTCAAGCCCCTCAGTAATATAGCTGGCACGTGGAATGTATGATAGCCAATCACACAGGCTGCATCTGCAGCACACCAGTATAAAGTATGCATACACCCTTCAATCTGATTTTTCCCACATACTCTGCAGCATTGGATTACACACTTGGGAATTTTAACAAAAAATGATAGGGGCTGCTGCTGCTTTGCTACATCTGTGTGTGCTACAGGCTGAGGTCAGTGATAATGATGATGCTGACAATAGGCCCAGACTGAGGGGGAGAAGAGTGTTCAGACCCAGGGTAACTTTCCAAGGGTTACATGAACTGGAGACAGTAGAGCTCTACAGGGTGGATAGGGTAGAGTGTTACAAGGTGAACAAGGACCTACTACAGCAACTCACCAAGCTCTACCACCCTCACCTCAGACCCAGAGCCAACAGAGGGGAACCCACCCCAGTGGAAACAAAGGTATGTGTAGCCTTAAGAATACTAGCTACAGGTACTTTCCAAAGACCTACTGGGGACATCATGGGGATCTCACAGACATCTGCATCCAGGGTACTCCACTAGTTTCTGGATGCCATGCTATCACATGCCAGAGAGCACATATATTTCCCCAGCACCCCTGAAGATAGGACCCAGCAATATGCGTCTCTTCCACCATGTAGCACACTACCCAGAGGTACTGAGTGCCATAGACTGCACTTGTGTGCACATCAAAGCACCACCCGGGAAGGAGGGTAGAGTATACGTCAACCGCAAGGGCTATCACTCCATCAACTGTCAGGTCATGTGCAATGCCCAGGGCATTATCATCAATGTGTGTGCTGGCAGTTATCATGACTCCCACATCTGGCATGCATTACAGCTGAATCAGGCATTTGCCGTGGGGACATCCCGTATGGCCATCTAGTGGGGGATGCTGGCTATGCACTGGAACCGTGAATGATGACACTCATCAGAAATGCACACACACCCACAGAAGAACACTATAATGAGGCACACGCACAAACTAGGAACATCATACAGCATATATTTAGCCTACTCAAGTCACAGTTCCACTGTCTTGACATATCTGGTGGAACCCTGCAGTACTCTCCTGCCACATGTGCACACATGTTCATAGGATGTGCCATGCTACACAATATGATCCTGTGGAAACAGCTGCGGCAGGGGCAATAGAAGGAAGGGACACACAACCCCCATCATTGCCAAGGTCCCCACAGGCACAGGGGGACTCAAAGGAGGAACCCCCTGAGCCTGTCCCTGTAGGCAGATGTAGGTATGCCCAGTACACCCTGGCCTTGGCAAAGAGGCAATGCATAGCACATACACTGACAACCTAGGGACCCAGGGAATGACACCTCACTCTGACTCACATACACACAGTAAAAAGGATGCCACTCACATCAGACTACCTGTACCTTACCATGTATAGGCTGTCTACTGTGTGCATCAAACAGAGTCAGCCCTGCAGCACTGTCCTCTCAAATGCCATAGGCACAAGGTAAGTCACTCTTCTTAACAACAAATAAATGGTGTAGTAGACTGTGCTAGCATATCTATGTTATTGCTCCATGTATGCAAGGGAATGGAGTGGGCTACTTGGATAGCAGCAGACAACTGATAGCTACGTGGGAGAACAGGAAATGTCTGCCAAATACTGGCTGCCCCACAATATCCAGTAGTCCCCAAGGTGGCAAAACTCACTGCAGTATATGTGGGGGGTCTAACAAACAGTGGGGTCATAGGACAGATGCATGGATGTCAATGCTGGAGTCCCAATACATACCTCTCAACCTCTTACAGCAGCACATCTGTTTAAAACCCATAAAGAAATGTCTGGAAAAGGCCTAAGAATAGGGACAGTTATGAACTATTGCTCTGACAAACTTAGAAAGTGATATTATAACAGATATTGCAGTAGCATAAATATTCCGAAGGGTAAGAAGTCTGAAACTCAAATGTCTGTCATCATTTTCTAACTTCAGTCCTTAATGATTTCCCAGTATTTTCTCAGACAACCACAATGTTATGAAAAACAGACTCAGAATAAGAGCCATACATCTGGACAGTCTGAGAAAATGTGTACAATTGAGAGGTATGCTTCCCTACCCCCAACATACATGTGTTCCCTTAGAACTGCAGTAACACTTATGTTTGTAAGGTAATAGCAGCAGACCACACATTCCCAGTGCTGTCCCAATCAACTTACTAAATTGTCCCATTTCCACAATATGCAGTGGTCAGTGTGCTAAGTATGTGTATGCTTAATAGTGTCAGGAAGTAGACAGCAATTACTGGTGGCTGTTGTGGCTTACTGGTCAAAGTACAGTACTGTGGTTAACAGGGTCCATGGTTTGAGACTGGTTGTGCCAACTATTTTGCATGTCAGCTACACCTATGGTAGGAGTTGTGCAGACTGTCCAGATGTCAATATTTGTTACTTCAGGAAAGGTGGACAATGGAGGGACAGGGGGCCACACATATGGACAGTACACAGCTCTGAGTAACCTGGATGGGTGCCTAGTACAACAGCAGGTTGTCCTAGTACAAGAGCAGGTTGTGACAAGTTAATCTAGCACCAGGATATAAAGGCTGCCACATTACTGTGTCAGTACTGACAACAAGTCAGTGGTCACCATCCATACTCCTGGAGTGAGAGGGTGTCACAGAATGTCCACACATATGCCTCATATATCTGTTCTGCTTGTCATAACATTGTGTTTGCCTGTCAAACTATTTGAAAACCAATAAAGGTCGATGTGAAGACATCAATGACAGACAGTTGAGATGCAGATATCATACCCATAGGAAAATGCAAGCTAATACAAAACCATTCTACCACCTGTTTACATTTGAAAGACCAATATTAAGACCCTCTCCACATGTCCGGGCCTGTGTCCAACTGTTATATATGGTCCTGTGCAGATGTCTGTCTGTAAGAGTTTGAGAGGTATGGCCAACATGTAGCCTAATAATCTCAGTGCCACACAAACCATCTGATGACCACAGCAGATGTATGGGGCACAATGATGTAAAACCTGCTAAACAAATACAGTCAGAGGTGTCAAGTCCGTAACCCTGTATGTGATGTTATGACTTCTACCCCAGTCACAACATAACTCCAAATACGTAACAGCGCAACTGTGGACAAAGTCTGTGAATGGACTACAGAAGGACAAAAAGACAACTATATGGGGAAAGGGAGCCACTGGCCAGACAAATGCAGAATGTGCACACTAGAACAATTTCTGCTGTAACATAGTTCCCTGCAGTGTATGGAGTCAGTAAACAAATGTCTGTATCTGCTCCCTCACATTACTCTATACTGATTTGACACTGACATACCAGGAAATCACAGTGCTATGTAGAATATACCACACATATTATGGAAAACTCTGCTCAGTCCAATGCACTCTGTACCCACTCCAGGATATGACTCAGTTAATAAGGATAGCACACGCCACACAGCCAGGAGATCACTCAGCCATTATAACACTGAGGTGCTCAGCTGTTTAAACATGTTCATCAGCCAATTGGCTGTAGCACACAAAATCCTGGACCGGAGTACAGCTAGCTCTGGAATGGAGCCCCATTCTTACTATTCAAGGTAATACTGGGCATGCTCCTACACTTAGAGAATTACAGCCCATGTCTAAACCCACATAGAACTGTGTTGTCCATATATGTATTTGCATACAGACAGCTATGTACATCTTAACTGTCTCTCCCCACCCACATCAGACAGGATTATCCTCCTCTTCTGTATGCGGCACATATGTGATATATCTGCATCTGTTGAGTGTGATAGACATACATATATATATATATATATATATATATATATATATAGATATATATATATATATATGTATAGGTAACACATACAGATATATCAATTATAGACAGGCAGAGACAGGGGAGAGAGAGACAGACAGAGACAGATAGAGAGATAGAGAGACAGACAGACAGAGAGAGATAGGGATAGAAAGAGACACACTGAAAGGCAGAGAATGATGTCCTGCTGCAGCCATTTGCACACCAATTGTAACCAGTGGCACATGCAAGTACAAAGGTGAGCTCCATTGTGTAATAGTAGTGTGGTAGGGATTGTAATCTCACATTATCTGCCTTGTGTGTGTGTGTGTGTGTGTGTGTGTGTGTGTGTGTGTGTGTGTGTGTGTGTGTGTGTGTGTGCGTTTGTAGGTTAAAGCATTTTAAGGCCTGTTCCACCCAGTAAATCCCCCATTGCCCTACTTTACAAGGTCTGCTGATTTCATTCACCTTAGAAGCACATTTTGGACACTCCTCAGCCATATAAGCTTTGTGGTGCATGTGATACATATGTAGCACTATAGCACATATAACTAAATAGGTAGGGGTTCTAATCTCAGCACTGGTAACTGTGTATATGTGTTTGTAGGTGAAAGCATTTTGAGGCATTTTACACTCAGTAAACCCCCATTGCCCTACTTTACAAGGTCTGCTGATGTCATTCAACTTAGAAGCACCTTTGGACACTCTTCAGGCATATAATCTCCATGGTGCATGTGATAAGTACATAGCACTATAGTACATATAACTAGATAGGTAGGGGTTCTAATCTCAGAACTGGTAACTGTGTATATGTGTTTGTAGATTAAAGCATTTTGAGGCCTTTTCCACCCAGTAAACCCCCCATTTCCGCAATTTACAAGGCCTGCTGATGTCATTAACCTTAGGAGCACCTTTGGACACTTGTCAGCCATATAAGCTCTGTGGCACATGGGATAAGTACTTAGCACTATAGTATGCACAACTACATAGGCAGGTGTTCTAATATGACTAGTGCCAACTGTGTGAGTGTATGTGTTTCTGCATGCATATTCCCTGTGGCTGTCTTGCCTGTGTGTGATGGTTATACTATTTTGTGTGCCTGTTCTACCATGTTAACTCCCCCATTGCAACCCTATTCAGGGCTCCTACAGATGTCATCCACCTTAGAAGCACAGTTACACATTTTTAACACAAAGGCACTGTGGCACGTGCAATACTCATGTTGGTCTGTATTGTACATAACTTGATAGGTAGGTGTTCTAATCTAAAAATTGGCAACTCTGTGTGCATGTGTGTTTCAATGCATGTCCCCATGCAGCAGTGTGTGTATGTTTGAGATGGCTCTATCATGTTAAGGCCCTGTTAACCTCCCAGTGGCAATCCTTACAGAACCTGAAAATGTCACCCACCTGAATAGTAGTGGCAGACACTGCAAAACTATGGAAGCTCTGTGGTGCTTGTGTTATGTATATAGCACTATCGTATGTAAAACTAGACAGGTAGAGGTTCTACTCTCAACAAGGGCAGGTCATGACTGTGTGTGCGCGTGTGTGTGCTACTCTCAACAAGGGCAGGTCATGACTGTGTGTGCGCGCGCGTGTGTGTGTGTGTGTGTGTGTGTGTGTGTGTGTGTGTGTGTGTGTGTGTGTGTGTGCGTGTGTGTGTGTGTGTATCCCCTTGCAGCAGTGTAACTGTGTTATGGCCACCACCATACCTCCTAACCCCTGACAGAAATACATCCGGTTAAAGCCATACAGAAAAGTGGGGTAAAGTCAAACATTCAGCACAATCTTCACATATTGCTATAACAATCATGGAAAGTAGATACCAGAACAGGTTGTGCATTTGCATGCATTTTCCAAAGGCTATGAGTTTTGGCATGACAATATCCGTCATTAATCTCTAACGTTAGTCTTTCATAATTTCCCACCCATTTGCCAGAAAACTACAATGTTATGAGAAACGGAAAAAAAATATTTGGCAGACATCAGGACATTCTGCAGAAATATGTAGACATGAGAGGTATGGCCACCATCTGTACCACCCTGCAGGTTGCGGTCCATGTTTGGTAAGGTGTGACCTGTGACAACAACTCAAACAATACAAAGGTCTCCAGAGTGTAGGACAACAAACATTTCATAAAGTTATCTACTAATTACATAGAGCAGTTATTGCACATCAGAAGCACCTTAATGTTATGACAAATAGCGTAAGCTAAGATAATGTCACACAAAGAAGGTGCCGTATTAACAAACCAAAGGAAATCCTGTGTATCAGACTTGCCATGAGTATGATATGTCCTGCCAACTGTCACATTATTACAAGATGTGACCCATAGTATACATTTGATAAGGCAGCAACCACAATCTGTGTTGCTTATGTGTGTGCAATATGTAGACATGTGAAGGCCCTGTGACTACCTGCTGCCCCCAATGATCCACATGTATCTAGGCATGAATGCTAACTGCCACCACCCACATATGTAGGTACTGCTTAAGGCTGTGTCAACTGTAAGTAGTGTACAGTTTGTCATTGAGCCACAAACTATTGTTAACACACTGCAATGGGCCATACATTGAGTACAGAATAGTGCCAAGGTCCTGGCCTCAAGCTGAAAGCAGACAACAGTGTCAGCATACCATAGGGCAAGGACATGGCCCCACTATTTCCCACATCAGCAGCAACCCCATAAACACACAGACTGCAATTATAGACCTGGGTAATCAGGATGCTAACAATGTTGCATTCAGGCAACAAGTAGTGGCAATGGTCAGAAAAGGCCTGTATGTGGTTCACCATATAGGTAAAGGGACTGCATCCAGACAAAAGGTGGACATTACCTCTGAATAGTCCTCAGTCAGTACAAGAATACATTAGCAGCCTGGCCGGTCTGCTATGCACCTATGCAGACATCTGCAGAAACTCTAAAGGCTATGGCCTCAACACCTGCTCCATGCAGGCAGCCTGTAATCAGTACTGCTCTACTGGTTATTGGTCAGGTTGTCCACAGGTGTCTGTGGCATGCCTAGATAGCAAATGTTGTGCTCAGCCCTTCAACAGCTGCCCCATATACCTCTGTGTGCATTACCAGCACAACAGGCCTAAATCACATATGACACAGCACAAAAACCTGATGGAGAGACAAGTTTATCAACCAAAAGCTGGCCTGTCTCACAAATGCACTCCCCAAACTTGCCAAACACAGTAACCTGCAGACCCACATCAACTACTTCAAGGTTAAGTGGATGGGAAAAAAAACAAACATCTGTCCCAGGGGTCCAACCTGTGTCCCATAATGCCATAGCCAACAGGTGCTGATCGATGATTGTGTTGGAGGTGAAGTAAAGGACCCAGGTCCAGTACTCTAGTAACCTCCTCTGTAACTATGAACCTGTGATCCTAAGGAACACCCAGGTGACATGTACCAGGACTAGCTTGCTGTGTCGAGTATGCATACAACATTACGCTGTTGTCCCACATTGTCCCTCACACACTGTTCCATGCATACCTTGGTGATGAAAAGGTCTCTGTATTGCCACCCCATCATCTTGAGCTTCTGTAATGGCAGCAGCTCATCACATCTTACACACACAGACACCTTTAACAGAAACAGAATAAGGTCTGTGAGACAATAGTCAGTCAGCAGTACTAATAGCAATAAAGCATCATGTCCCAATGATAAATACACTTTGATACCTACGGATGACAACTGCCAGCAGACAACCCCTTAAAGGGCATAACACTACTACACAACAAACTGCCATTACCTGTACTATATTCACTCTGTGCATCAGACACATATTAGCATGTCCCTGCATCAATGGTGTGGATAACAGAGATGTGGCACAGGTATCATTACATGCACAGGGTGTAGTGTGGGGTTGCCAAAGACCTAGGCTGTGCCATACAGTTGACATCATGTCTGTGTGTCTGGAGGGGTACTGTTCAGCTGGGCCATGGAGAGGAGCTGTGTGTGTCTGGTGGTTACCTGCATGTGACAGTGATGTGTAAGTGTGTGCATGCACACAGTCAAGCTATGTGCTAGCCCTACATGAGGGTATGTTGGACAGCCATGTACAGTTCACTGTTTCTGGCCAAGAACACAGGAACTGGTTCTGCCAGGAGTGTCACTGGCACCACCATGCCCAAAGCCAGATGCGGTGTTGCTTCCTGACAGTGACTGCTGTCTGCTGCGTCTGTGTCCCTCATAAGACCACCCAAGACCATGTGCCCATGGCCTGCCATGTTATGGTGTAGACAGCATCCTCCCCTTCAGTAGTGCTGGTGGTACTGCCACTACAGGAGTGTGAATGTGCAAAGCTATGTGGGCTCTCAGCTGATGTTGCTGACCTACGTCCATGTGTCAGATGCCCTACTCCTACCACATGCACAAGCACAGACATTGCACAGTTAAAGACTGACAATGTCTCACCCCACCGTATATCCACTACATCAGCAAAATGACTTAAGGCATCACCAATGCCGTGGAGGAAGTCATGTATGCCAGGCAGTGTTGCATCCATGACCCTGAGCATCCATCTGGTGTACCGTTCACAATGTGCCTGTGCCACCATGATGGACTGAAACATACATCAGGTGACACATGCTGTGACTGCTCTGACATGAGCTGGATGCACAGCAGTCCTCCTTCGAGCACCCAATCAATCTGCCTGTGTGGGACCTCACCAGCTCTCTAGCTACGGCTGATGTCTACAGTCACAGATGTCATAGTCGCCACAGTACCTTGTTTAATGCCAGCACCCTCCAACTGTCCAATATCTGTGGCTGCTGGGGACTGGGTGTATGTGGGCATACTGACCATCTGCAGGGACATTAGGGGTGGAAGTGGGATGTCAACCAGTGGTACAGATTTAGCCCGCAACAACCCCACCTGTGCCTCACAATAGCTTCCATCATCATTAGAGTCTGATGAGACATTGACATCAGGTTGTGAGGAGGAGACCCCCCAACCCCCACGTTCACCTGAAGACAACATAAGTAAATTAATTCCTGCACTCTAATGTTTTCTGATCTACACACACACACACACACACACACACACACACACACACACACACACACACACACACACACACACACACACACACACACACACACACACAAATACAGGTGAGGTGCCAGTAAGGCATTATACAGACCACACCTTCTGACTGATACCATGCACAACACACAATCAGACCACAACAGACACACTCTGGACAGGCCTTCAACAACATGCATTGCAGCTACATCCAGTTAATGTTGCTATTACTATACACCTGTGAGATATGTGAGAAGTTGGAGCATGTGATGGACCTCCACCTAACACACAGTGCACCCATGTACACAATACTAATGTACCCCAGTATAGCACAGTGGCTACACCTGTACAAAACTACACTCTGACACACTCTGCACAGGCCTTCAACAACATGCAGTGCAGCTACATCCAGTTAATGTTGCTACTTCTATGCACCTGTGAGATATGTGAGAAGTGGGAGTATGTGATGGACCTTCACCTAACACACAGTGCACCCATGCACACAATACTAATGTACCCCTGTATAGCACAGTGGCTACACCTATACAAAACTATATGCCAATATGTTACAGATCCTGCAAATATGCTCCTGTAATGACCAGTGTGATGCACTACAGTGAACCCCACCACAAGTGAACATCCATATATTGCAATATGGCTAAGCTTAACAGTTGTGTGTATGGAAAACTGGCAGCCCTTAACATGCCAAGGGCATAGGTGAGCCACAAAATGACTGTTCCACACCAGCTACAGGTTGATGTTCCCCAGCCACACCAGAGGCACCTATGGAGTTGTGGGGGAGAGGCATTGTCAGCACACACACACATGACATTGGTACAGGATAATATGTGCATTTATTAACATGTACATTGCAAGCTGTGATACTCCCCAAATTGCTGATATTCACAATATGTGTGCACATGTGCGCATTATAAAACCCCTCCCATAAATGCAGATTGATCTGACATATGCTTACAGGTATGTAGAGGCTGTCACTATGAATGCTACAGTATTAATGTGATGCCCACTGGGGCCTTATCTTGAAGTTCCTCGGCTGTGGAATCTGGGCCTCCCACCTCTACCACATATGTACTGATGGTTTCCTGGTAGGTGGTGGCTGAACTGAGGTTTTCCAGGAACTCATATATGGCTGAGAGTGGTGCTTGAGTAGCAAGTCCTCCACCTGTGCCAGCACGGTCCCTGGCCACAGCTGCAGCCCTTTGCCATGCATGGTATATGAGGTCTGTGGCATGGTGTCGGACCTGTTCATAGCTCCTGTCCCGGTGGCCCACATTATTGAGTGTTGCTACCACTTCTGCCCACAGGGAAGCACATTGTTGCAGGTTTTGGCAGCTCCTTCCCTACAGTATCCAGTGATGGAGTCTCAGGGGAATGATGATTGCAGCAGTCTTGGCTTCTGAGAATGGGGGTTGCTTCGTCTGTACATCCCATCTGAAAGACATGAACAGGGAATCACATCACAGGACTGCATACATTGCTCATCATTAGGTACAGACCCTGCCAGCACTATCCACCGCTAACCCCCACATCATACCCCCACCATCTATCACCACAATATGTCTGTGGGTATTGGCAACACACTGGCATTACAACATGCATTGCCCCCCTGATCCTGATGTTTCATGCTACTTGCTGCATGTGCTATGAGGTGTTGCACTGCATGTAGCTGTTGAACCTATTACTGATTGGTCATGGACTGTCTACATGGCCTGCTGTGGTGTCAGCCTCCTACTGTATTAGCAATCACCTGGTCTGTAGACCCACCCCTCAGGTCTCTCTGGCTTCCTCCCTCAGATTCTGGAGTATATTGCTGGACAATGTCGTACAGTTTTCCCAGCCAGTGTGGTTGATATTGGTGTCCTGGCACCATGTAGCACCTGCCTCATGTACCCGGATGCACAGCCATATACAAATACCACCAAGGAACACACTGTGTGAGACTTCCAATTACTGTAGGAACCTGCAGTGCATGCTCTCTGCCTGTCAATGCTGCATATCTGTCCCCAAACAGGTTGTCAATACAATCAGTGCACCTCACACACCTACACAACACACACAAACATCTGCAATGGTCCTCAACATACACATCCACAAACAAAGGGGATCTCTGAGGCAAAGACACACATGAATGCCACAGCCATAAACAGCACATAACACAGATGTCCACACACCTGTGTCCCACAGCCACACAGGTGTCAGCCCATGTCAAACATGTTACACATAGGGGACTCCAGTTGAGACACACTGGTGTGCCTCTGACCTGGCTGTGTATGTGGATGATGACAGTTACTTTTGTGTCAGGTAACAGACTCTGCCATATTGCATTCTTACTGCTGTCTCTCAACAACAGGTTCTGTCATGGGTCTGTCACATTACATGTTGGTGTGCCTGACCTGACCTGACTTGTATGTCCCTGGACTATATGCTGTGAGACATGATTGTACACACTGGTTATGTGTCCCAGGAAGGTATGTCTCTAGCCCTATGCAGCATTATGCTGTCACCCAGAGATATGCCACAAGGGAATGATTGCCCATAACATGTCCACATTTCTCCTGTGATATTCCAGGGGTTCCAGTACCTGTGAGTCTGGGATGATATGGTAAGCAGGCCACGATGCTCTGCGAGAGATGGCCTCCATCTGCCTTCACAGGTCTTCATGCTTCTGGCAGTGGTTCCCGCCAGACCTATAGTGACTCCATTAGTAACACTGGTGAAGTTATCACTACCAACATATAAGTGTCAGTGCAGCACACATTGAAGGCCATGCTGCTAAATGCTAGAGGTGGACACATGACTTTGTCCTCATTGCAAGTATTCCTAACCCTGGGAACTGCAGACGTCTGTGCAGTCACATAGACCATGGTTGAAAGGTGCAGAGAGCACCCCAGCCTTAGATGGTCAACCATCCTATCATACATGTAGATGCCAAAGTGTAGCCGGTAATGCCATGGGACATAGGGTTTCCGTATATATGAGACACATACACAGTTCCATGCTGTACAGGCCGTAAGATGCACAGGGGACACTGCAGGAGCAGGTCACCATTACCAGCACTAACCTATTCAAATCACAGCTAACTACCAGCCGCCACATGTAACCAGGAAGCCCATTCTGGCTATATGGACCTTATCAACTGTATTCAGAGTTGGATCTGTACCCTGATCCTGGGTACGTTGAATGACCCTAACATACATCGTAAGACATACCCATGCCAGCACACAAATGGCCAGTAAGCCATCATCAGTGGATGCAGAAACACCTTGGTGCAGCCAGGGGCTACCCCCACATGAGGTGACAGGGTATTGCAATTGACATTATACAACACAGGTGACCACTGTTGCATCCCTACAGTGTCATCCTCTGTGGCAAAGCAACCATCATGCAGCCATGTTTGCAGTCACCTTCTCCCACAATACCCATCCACCTATGGCAGCCATACATACACCTCCAATGTGGAATACATCCTTCCTAGGAGAGTCTCACACAGATACATGACTGCTGTCAGACACATGGCCTCAGGCTGCATACCCGGACATGCCGTGTGAACCCGTATGGGGAGAGTGACATCCCCACATATTATCACAGTACTAACAACATCCTAGGCATGCAGTCGTTCATGAGGGTGTGGTAGACACAGGTCTTTGGCAACATGACATTTCAACACAATGTTGCTTCCATTATAAGGTAAACCTTCTACATGGCCAGTGTCATACATAAGGGTATGTTATCACAGGACATGGGGTATAAACATCCCCGTACTCCCCCCAATGAGGACCATTAATGTGCATAATTCTCTGTTCATCATTCACATCACCCAGCACATGCAGCAACTGGGGACATCACAGAGGTTCCCTACTAGGGAATGCCAGGGCATTAAACATCTACCGTACATGTATAGGTTATAAGGCCAACCCTCTATAGTTTCATACATAATCCCCAGGAATGACTTCACTGTGGCATGCAAGGCAATCATGGGTTCCACATTGCTGGGACTGCAGAACAAGTGCAAGTCATACTGCACTGTGTTAACACACACACACACACACACACACACACACACACACACACACACACACACACACACACACACACACACACACACACACACTCTCAACCTGGTGTGTGACCTGAACTGGGCTTGTTGGCAGCACAGATGTGTGTCCCACACAATCACCCTGCAGTGGAATGGGTACCCTGTCCACATCAGGCAGGGTAGCTACTTACATCTTTGCAGGCATAACTTGGTCAACTGGATGGGTAACAGCACATACACCCTTGGGATACCACCTGTGTCCCTGTTGGATGGGGAAATCAGGGGCTGACTTGCATACACATGGGCTCAGATGTGGCCTAGGCATATGGCTGCTCAGGCCCCATAGCCTAGTAAGCTCATATGGTACCAGGAATACCAGATATGGCCTGAGTGCTGTGACAGACTGTGTTGTTATGTGCCCACACACATCACTGCCATCGACTGTTGTGTGTCCACTATGGGCAACTTTACAGTACCATGTCATCCAGCCTACATCCGACAAATAGATGAGGGCTACTACAAGTGCATGTGGACATTTCAGCAACATCTGAGGTACACAACAACAGAGATCAGTGCATATCTGGTGTAGGGTGACCTCCTCATAGGTGTCTGATAATCTGCAGTACCCAGATGTTTGCATAATGTGTATATGTGCCTGATAGATGTAGAGCCCCCTGCCAGACAAATGTATATTTCTGAACACCAGTTGGACAATACATGATGGTTGTCCCCAGAGTTTGGGGAATGTGTCTGTGACATGCCAGACCCCTGGGGACACACTAATGGTACATGAATATCTGGTACTGTATCCATTCCCTTACATTGTATGCTCAATATGTATGTGCTGCTGGTAAGCCAGAGCCAGCATCCCCCAACTACTAGTACCTATAACCTGCTGTCCTGCTGCAGGGGGTCACCAGATATGCAAGACATAGGTGTCAGGCAATGAGATACAGGTGTGGAGTACATAATTAAGTAGCCAGAGTATGTCAGGAATGGTTAGGGAGACCTGGACAATCTTTGAAATAATCCTGTATGACATTCACAGACTGAGAGGGGCTCAATGACAGTACATGATGTGATATGCCAGCTGAATCCACCAGTACATACTGTCAGTGAGATGCCCTTGCACTGGCCTGTAATCAAGGAGCCTCATTCCTCACCACTAGCACCAGTGAAGAATGTACACAATGGGAGAATGACAAGTGCACACACAGTAAAGTACAATTTCCCTTAAGAGCAGACAGAGATCACAGTCAGTTTCGGGCTGGTTTCTCCCTCTGTATCTAGATCCCCAATAAGACTCCTCACTGGCACAGCTACAGGGTTAACATCTCAGCAGAGATGTAAAGCCAAAATCACCAGCACCCTCTTTCTCCAACCAGTGCTTTGTGTCCCTGCCCAAGTATCACACTCACTTTGAGATTTGATTTATAAATCAAACACACTCACACACACACACACACACACACACACAAACACACTCACACACACACACACACACACACACACAAACACACTCCTGGGAAAGACTGGCATAGGTTTACTACCTATGCCCTCTTCTGGCCAGACTAAAAGGCAGTTATCACTGCCACAAACCAGCTCTTTATTAGCTACTCTATGGCCCTTACCAAAGGGTAACCAATCCTACTGTGTGATGTGACTATTATCCAAATGGTACGTCTGACCAAGACCAAGGCTATTGGCGTGGGCTATACAGTGTCACCAAATACATATGCATGTACTCTAAGAGCTTAAATATCTCTAAATAGACCAGCCACAATTACAAAGTTTAACTATATTCAATAATAACTAATAAAATATCAAGACAATACTCAATCAATACACTAACTACAGAGTTCAGAATAACAGGAAATATTTTAAAACAACATTGCAGGATAGTCTCAAATAAATACAGAAAACATCTAAATTAATCTTTACTATATTCCTATCTATATCTAAACAAAATGACTTTTCCCTAGTTCCTTACTTTTAGCAAGGCAAATGCAGATGAGTGGATGTTGTCAGATACAAAGACAAATACAAAATGCAGTCTTTCTCTGAGAGAGTTCTAAAATTAATAATCAACATTACTGCTGGGTTAGCTCAGATTACATCACTCTTTGTCACCTTTCTTCAGTTCCCAGGCTAACAGAAACTAATATAATTTTTAATATCTCTGTGTGATAATTACATATCTCTCAGATGTTTGTCTAGAACTGGAAGTCATAACACAGTTAAACACTGTTAAATTTTCAACCTAGTAATTATTTCTGTTTCAAGACAATCAGAAAACTTCTAGCTCTAGACATATGTGTCTGCTTGCTGCACTGAAACTGAGATAACACATTTGTAAAGCAAGTTCAGCTTATTTTTTGAAGTTTTGCACGTTAACTCTGTATGTTCCAGCTTCTACTATTAATACATACATTTACACAGGTAATAGTTTATATACATTTCTGTTCATTTCCAGTAGAGTACACCATGGTTACATTATTGAAGCTTAGTACATAACATACATTTCAACACACACTGCTGCACCAGTAGTTTAATATCCACATAACATATAGTTCTCTTACATTTGTAAGACAAGCATATGAATCCTATTAATATTCACAAATCACACATGATTATTTACAAAATTCCAGATAGCTGGGCTGGCAGTGTCACAGTCAGTATTGTACAACAGACAATCCAGTAGCAGTCATATGTGAGCTGACCTTTGCTGGGGTAACTCAGGTGCCAGAGCTGTGGTCTATGTTACTGCAGACAGAGCCCTCAGGGATGGCCGTAGGTGCTGGAGAGCAGACTAGCAGCAACATGTCAGTCCAGGAAGTGTTGTTGAGACCTACTGTTTAAATTCCTATTTCCCATGACTGCATCCCCCCATCTGCATTCCATTACATGCTTAATTCTACGACATACCTAGTATAGTGCTGTACTCCTTTGTGAGAAGAAATCCACTTGTAATATTGTAAAGAATTGCAGCCAGTCTTCATGAACAAAGTGTCAGATCTGTTTACCTACTTTTATAGGTAATGCTCACCAACAGGTGATTGCCTGTGCACCAATCTGTGACTCCCACTTGCTAATTGCATCCAGAACAACTGGGTTGCCTTTCCATTAGCCAATGGCATGGCAACACAGTGCTATAATTAAGGGCTTCATGTGGGTCTTGCCCCTTTTCCTGGCCTGTGAGAAGGACATTATCAAGGTGTGGGAGCTACAGCATCACAGAGGGTAGGTGAAAATACTGTCCACTGTTTAGATTGATGTGTTATGTCCACTGTTTTGCATGCAATGTCTGGCCATTGTTAGCAGACTTTCAGATTCTACAGCAGTGTACTGTTTAAATGTGTGTTGGGGTGAGTAAGGAGACAGGCAGATGTGAGTGTCATGCATCCTTTGTATCTGAATGTGCATGCTGCTACAGTTGATGCTGGTCTATCAGCTGTGTATATTTGCAGGGGGAGACTGTGGCACATGTCCCTTTCACATGAACACCCCCCAACCCTTAAAGTATGGCTGTTGTTTGGATGCCCTGCTGTAGGTGTTTGGGAGGTATGTTAGGTATGTAGCAGGTAGCTGGACATACTGCTGCATGTGTAGCAGGCCATAGCTGCTGGATTCTGCCAGGAGTCAAACTAGGGATTGTGAAGACATTGGGGGACAGCAAGCTGTTATGGTCAGTGAGGGTGCAGTGTCAGCTGTTGTGTCACAGCATGGCCTGGTTGAGGGTACCCACAACAGTCCAAGTGAGGCATGTGTCTGTGGTGCATATGTTATGTACTAGTTCCATCCAGAGAGAGGTAGGCAACATTTAGTACCAATATTCATAATTGTGAAACATGTCCCACCCTGCAGGCCTTTAACGTGCTACTGTGGGTGCCAGTGAGTGCGGTAGGAGCAGCCAGTTTTGCTGGACATTACAGGGCTCAGTTATTCCTATGTTGTATTGACATGCATATAATTGTCATGCTACAGATTGAGCTGTGGGCCAGGACTGTAGGTGTCCAGATGTGACACATGCTAGAAGTGTAACAGAGCTACTGAGTCATTATTATGGCAGGTGTATTTGTAAGACATATGTGCATGCATATAGTGTGTAACATAGGATTAGCATGGACATGTGTGTTCAGATGGGTATGTCATGTGACACTGAGCTGCCTGTCATGATTTTGCAACCCCAATCTGCACTGCCTTACCAGTATGTCAGCACACAGAATAGTTTTATGACAACCCTGCCATATGTAGGGGGCACAACTGGGCACAACTGTGGATATTCAGCAACAGTCTGTGCAATTGTCAGCTCTACCTGATATTGTAGGCCTCCTGTAAATCCAGCAGCATTTATTTGTCTGTGTACTGGTGCTGTGTCTGCATCAGAGGCCCAAGTGCACTGTGATTTGGCTCAGTATATATAGGAGTAGTGTGTGACTGGCAATCAGGATAAGTCTGTAAAAATAGTTGTGATATTCTAGAGGTCAGTTGGCCTACTGGTATGTTGCTCTGACTATAGTTCTGTAGTTGGCAGTGGTTTCTTTTTTCCATAATGTTACATGACTGCACTGCATGATATATTTACAAAAGCATCATTAATTCCCCAGAGCTGATTTGGCCTAGGGGTGTGTTGCTTTGACTGTAGTTCAGAAGGTCCTGGGTTCAATACTTGGCCGCTGTGTCTTTTTTCCCTAAAGTTACATCACTGTAGTGCATGATATATTTACAAAAACATCACTAATTCCCCAGAGCTGAGTTGGCTTACAGGTGCACTGCTCTGAGTGTAGTATAGGGTCCCGGGTTTGAGACTTGCTAGGGCTGGTTATTTTGTTGCTGAGCAGAACAGTGTCTGAATCAGATAGGGTGATTAAAGTAGTTTTAAGTGTGTTTGCATGGGTTTGCTCAATGCACAGTGATGTCAAGTGGCACTTAGTCCCACTTAAACCCCGTGCTATTTCCAAAAAAAAAAAGAAAAAAGGGGGGGTGAGAAAGTGATGAAATAAGGAGGCAAGCAGTGGGAAAAACAATATGAAAGGCATGTAGGGATGTGCAGGATGGGTGTAGGAAAGGACATAGCTATCCATTTCTTCTACAGCAACAGCTGTGCATGTTGTGGACAATTTGGAATTTGGAGCCTCACATCCCACAGGGAGGGTGTGGGTGACATAACTTGTTTGATTAATTAATGGGATGATTGATTGATTGATTGATTGAGTGATTGATTGATTGATTGATTGATTCCAGTGTCTGTGAGGTGAATGGAGAGCTATGTATGGGATGACATTTTCTTTGTGAAACAGGTGCCCAAATTTTTTTTTTTTTTTTTTTTTTTTTTGCTTTTAAGGAGAGAGTGGAATGTTGGGGAAGGGCTGTAGGTATGTTTGGGGACGTAAGTTGAATAGGAGAGGTTGCATTTGCAGACAGGCAAGACAGACAAGACAGCAGACAGGGGCAGTGTATGACACATGAGGGGGTAAACGCCTTGGATGGGGAGGGTGGTTGGGAATCAGAGGACCAAGTGCCCCAGATGGAAACAGTTTGACTGAGGTCCCCACCCATGGGCAGTCATGACTGCCCCTTCATGGCCCCAAAGGTGGCTGTACTGGGTGCTGGATGCCCTCGTCCCAGACAAGCTTGGACGATGAGGCAGGACAGGCAGATCCAATTAACCCAGAGCAATAGAATTGAAGATAATTGCATAGCAAATGAAACACATGCATAAATGGAATAGCAGTCATTATTGTAACAGCATGCCAGTAACAGTTACGGCAATAGGCCAACAACAGTGGAATTTCAACAAGGTATGTTAGTATGCAACCATTGCAATAGATGAACAATAATACAACACAAGTCCCAACATTAGGTTTTGAGAACAACATACCCATAGCATATGAATAATAATTAGTGATGCATTGAGAACAACATACCCGTAGTATATGAATAATAATTAGTGATGCAGATAAGGGGTGGGGGGAGAGAAAACATTCCATTAACAACTGTATAGGCTATATTTTTACAACAGTACTGCTCAGTATTCTACAGGTCTGCCCTTACTTTACATCTACCTGTGCCCTGTAGCTTCTGTAGCTCGTACATACCTGTTAAGCTGCCTTCCTGGAATGGTATGGGCCAAGCTGTGAGAACTATAGTTACATAACTACAGGAGACTTGTACATGTCAAGTTTACACAGTGACGGCTCGTGGCATCGAACTGCGGGACTGCAGCCACCCCAGCTGTGTAAGAAAAAGAAAAGCACAACACATTCTTAAACAAAAAAAAAATATTTTTACTTAAAAAGTGGCTAATTTGCTTAAAAAAACGAGTCCGACTGACTCGCAAAGTCCGGAACTCAAACTGCACATGGGCGTTGCTCGGCGAATTCCGGGTTTTTTTTTTTTCCTCTTTAAATCTGTTTTTTGACTGTCTCAGACTGCTGTAAAGGCAGTCCAGACTATGGAGAGTTCTGCATCAGTGCATGATGCCCAGAACTCTGTGCAGTAACAGCACAATAACATGGAAGCAGGCGGATTGCCATGTCAGCAGTCATGACGTAAATGGCAGGGTGACTACTGATTGGTTCTCGCTCTCTTTCTGAAAAAGAGAGAGAAAACAATCAGTATTAACAGACAGTGCAGGACAGGATAGTATCTTTTTATTGTACTAACTTGCTTGCATTAGTGCTTAAAATAATTATTAGGTTACTGGCTGCTTGGCTTGCTTGATTGCTTCTGGAATTTGCCTGGAGTCTTGTGTTTGAATCGGAGACGAACGGACGGACGGTTAAAGAAATTAAAAAGTCTTCTTTTTATTTTTTTGAGGTAAGAAAGGCAGACAGGCCTTTGGGGTGGGGGGCCCTCCTCTTTATTTTAACAATACTGCAACTTTGACTGTCTCTTTTTTGCTAATGCTGCAGTGCTGGAAGCTGAACAAAAGTATTAGTCCGTATGCTTTAATTTTATTTAATTTTGTTAAGGTACCTTGACAAGCAAGTCATCAGAGATTTTATTTTATGTTATTTATTTTGTGGTTTGGTGGGCAACTGGGCATGACTGACTGTTAAATTTTGAATGTATCTCTTAACTTTTTTTCCCTTAACTTCTTTGTTCAAGAATCAACTGAAAATGAGTGTGGAACTGGGACAAAGGTCCAAAAGCAAGGGACTATTTTCAAACATTACTTTAATTCACTTAGCGTTTATTAGAGCATTTCTATCAGTCAACATTTTCTGAAGAATAAAAAGGTATTAAACTCTAATATTTGGTGTAATTAACTGACTGTATTCCTCAATAATTTAGCTGAAAAATGCAAAAATTTATGAGGAAAGCAGAAATAGGGAGGGCATTTTCCAAAATCAGGGGCAGATGAAATGCATATTTTTTAGCTTGTGTGTTCCAGTTTCATTTTTTTCTTTTCTAAATGTATAGAAGTAATGTCTTTAAACAGATTCACAACTTATAGTTTTGTTACATGTATGAGCAATGGTACAGAGCCAGGCCATGATTATTCGGAACATTGGGCCTTGCATAGCTGTTGGTCCAGACTGTTCAGTGACATCATTATACAAGGTCTAGTACTCTTTGCTATCACTGGGACAAATCACTGTCCTACCATTAGAGTTGTACTTAGTCCCTGGGGCTCTGCTATAAAAGAAGTGACTAATGTGGCCATTTTAACAATTAAGGTAACAGTTGTATTACTTCAGTTTGTAAGTGGGGTTACTGCCTCCCTTAGCTCTCCTGTCCATCTTAATATAAAAAAGATAACGTTTAAGGATTTAAATGGGTACTATAGCCCACTTACAAAACAGAATTAGCAAATAAAGGCTAGAATCTGTCAAACAGTTGTGAAATTATACTACCTCATTAACATTATAAGTGGGGCATAAATGCACTGGTGAGGTCAAGTGTTGTAAATTAACATTAGACAGGGCAGGTGTATTGTTAGGTGCCCACTATGTACACTGTAGCATGCATCTCAGACCATGAATGTTGCAAGAAGATGCAGCTATGGTGCCTGGTATGGAAGGTGCTGTATACCTTACCAACCATTCTCAGGGCTTTCTGTTCTTCATATTTAATTTTGAAGTGCAAGGGTACCTGAACTCCTAACCAGTTTTTTCAAATATGCATTTCATTCATTGCAGAGTATTGTGCAGATGATATTAACTTCTGTCTACCTTTTTACAAAGTTCTTGCTTCATGAGCAGAAGACCTTATTGTTCTTTTTCCCAGTTTCTGCAATATATCCTTCAAGTCTAATTAGGGTGCTCATTCTTGGCAAAATCATATACTTGTACTTTTACTTATACTTAAACTTTTTAGTCACATCTCATTATGTATGTAATTTATAGTAATCTTGTTTTATTGATTACATTTCATACTCTTCCTTTAAACAGTTTTGCATCACTTGTTCTCATTTTATCGGTGTTACAATATTACTGGTTCTTGTGATACACGTGATTTGTGAATGCAGCATTTAAGAGATGTGTCTTGCATTATTAAGTTGCTTTGGTGAAGTCTAATAATTACTTGACCTAATATGAAGGTGCTTAACAGTTTTTGTCATGTTTTAAAGCATTACCATTTGGAATGAGTATTCATTTCTTTTATCATTTTAGTACTTTTTTGTTTTCTCATTCACTGATGCAGCTTTTTTTGTGGTTTTGCATTCTTTGCTGTATTGTCTATGGCCATGGATTCAACTGACCATCTCGTTTGGCTGCACCCACTCTGTTTTCATTGCACACAATGCAGAAGAGGCTTTACAATGCATTATGGACATTTTGAAATGGCTGCCAAATTGAGAGGAATAACTCAGCCCAGCAGAATGAAGGGGTATGATTGTAATACAATGTTTACTAGGCCTGTTAATCCTTTTGGGTTTGGCAGTAATGATATGTGGAATGGTAACTCTTACAGATCAGCTAATACCTTAGGTAGCAGTGCCATCAAAACATAGGAAAAGTAATTACAGAAAAATAGATCTCTTTTGTGATACAATCTGCTCTTTGAAGAGTACATAAGAACCAAGCACATACTGAAGGATGTACGGATCTACAAGTTTACAAATGTTACTTACATAACAGTCCCTTATACAATAATATAATTGTATTCTTTTATCAAGCAGACTATGCTGTTATGTTCATTTTGTAGAAACATAACGAAGTACAAGTGAATGATCTTAAGCTGGAAATTGAAGCCCTAAACAGAAATGTTGTTAATGACAGGAGTTTTGGATGTCTTTGATTTTGATTATGAGTAAGTTTTTGTTATGCTCCTGGAGCTAATATTAAATAAAAGCAGAATAAAACAACTAATCCGAGAAGAAGATGAGTATGTTCAAGAAAACATAAACCAAGAAAAAACACGGAACTCCAAAAAGCTGGACTGCAAGAAAGAGAACACCATTAGTTAAGTGATTAACCAATAATGGTTAATCAGATGATTCTCTCATTTTGCATGTGGGTGTGTGTACATATGGTCTTACGTTTTTTATGGATTGCTCAGAACATATAGGTACTAAAGAGCATTGTTTTATGTTATTTAGTCATTGAGAGACTCAACTGATTAACCATTATTGGTTAATCACTTAACTAATTAATTGTTTTATTGACTTTACATTTTACTATTTAAGGGCATGGCCCAGTGTTCTAATTTATCTGAAGAAGATGCAGTATTTACTGTGACGAAAAGTGGAATAAACCTGTATATTTTCTATGTTCTGCGTTTGGTGTTCTCCTTCTTGCAGTCCAGCTATGTTCAAGAAAATGCATAAAGGTTCTGCATGTGCTGTTTTGCCAGAAGTCTACCAATCCCACAACAGATAATGGGGAGATGATCCCTTCAGTCTTCCAGTTAAAGGTCAGAGTAGCTCAGTTCAGTCTGTCATAACTGTAACTATGAACCTGTTATCAGTTTGCCATCCATTCACTATTGCAATATTACTAGCTTATCATTTTTTGTGCAATATAGGCAATTTATTCCTCAAGGGCAACAGGCATTTTATTTGTAGATGAAACCATGAAATATAAAGTTGTTTGCTAGCAGCAACCTCTTCATTAGCTACAGATCTCTTTAATGTGGAATTATTTAGATGACTTTTACTTCTTCAGAGATTGTGCATATTTACTGATACTGGTGGACTGTAGAAGTTTGAGTAGACTTTTATGATGGAAAGTAAGTCTGAGTAGACTTTTATGATGGAAATGTGCTAAATTGGACAGTTTTGTCATTATTGGTGCATGCATTTTGTTTCATTGTTTACTGGAAAAATGTTCAAAGCAATAAATTTAAAACACCCTCTAAAACTGTATTGTATTGTACAAGGAATATAATTTAATACAATCAGGAAGGTGTATGAAAGAGCATGTGCATGTTTCGTGTGCAAGGGGCCTGTGATTTGAAAACAGCCCAAACCCAAAGTTAATCTTTATCTGTCACTGGCAAAATGTATTTTCTTTGAATGTGGGTTTCAATGCTGTTTCAATGAGTGTGAGTTTCAAGGGCAGAGAAGTTTTAATGCTAAGTCTGTTTTCATTGTGAGAATGCATTGCTTTGTTTAGCAGATATCTATTAGTGTTTGTGCTGTAAAATGCGAAATAAAACTTTCAAATGAAGTCCAAATCATCGCAGAAGTAAAGCAGTATGCACATTAGTGTTTATGATAAATAGAGTGAAATAGCCAAGTAATGGTTCATTGGAATGGCTGCAGGGGGAGGCTCCATTCGACCATGATTTTGTGAGGGGGGAAGGACGGCAAACTCAAAGACAGCCCCGGCTGAACTATACCTCTCAACTGTCCACATTTTTGCAGAATGAATAGATTTTTGCTTCTTATTTTTGGTTTGTTCTTCATAAAATTTGTGGTTTTCTGGAAAATCATTTAGGAATTAAGTCACTAAATAATGACAGACATTGAGTTTCAGACTTCATAACCTTCAGAAAAATGCATGCAAGACCTGTTATTCTATCAACTGTCTCAGTTTATACAAGAGCAATTTTTAGTACTGTTTATATGTTCCCCCATTATATTTGGCCTTGTCCAGAAATAAATTGCTTTATAGAATTAGACATATCCAAACCTCTCAACTGTCCCCGATTTTGACTCAAAATGTTGCTCTTCCCCTAATAATCTCTCCGCAAAATGGCAATTTTGGAAGAAAACATGGAGGGTTTACAATTAATAAATAACTGTAATAATCAGAGTTATAGAATACTTTTATTTCAGAAAGGCATGTAGATTATTTTATTTTGTGAGCTGCTCAAGTTAGCAGTACTAATATTAAAAAAGTGTCCCTTCTTTGACAGGTTCCCAGCTGTATTGTGTGGCTATTTTATATTTTTACATCACATTTTTGGTCCGTTTTTCATAAAATTGTGTTTTTTGGCAAATTAGTGGCAAATCATTAAAGAATGAAGTTAGAAAATAATGACAAACATTTCAGTTTCAGATTTCAAGCCCTTTAGAAAATTCATACTATTGCAAGACCTACTATTCTATTATCTTTCTGAGTTTATAGAAGAAATATTTAAAAATTGCCCTTATTTTGGGCCTTTGTCCCACTTCTGTGTATGGCTTTGTCCAGATTTCTTGCTCTGAGTTTGAGAGGTATGACAAAATGTGTCAGGACCATCACAGTCAGCCAGAGACATTTCAAATTGTAACATACTTGTTGCACCCCGCTCCCCATGTAGTGACTCTGGATGTGTCCAAGCAAGGCAAGGAGCAGTTATGGAGTGTAAATGTGCAGAGTATCCCCCATCCAAGCTAGACACAAGTACTCCAGTGGCTTTTCATCTGTCCTTGATTTTGCAGAATGTTCTGGTTTCTGTCATATTTTTATACTGTTGATTTATTCTTATTATTATTCAGAAAGTGCCTGTTACTCTCTGTTTAAGTAACAATGCTTTAATGACCATCAGGTAAGCTTGTCTGAGATTGTAAGATGCAAGTAAGCTCTAAGAAGTATACTGTTAAAGAATTGCCAACATTGAAAGCCTTTCTGTTGTTGCCATGCAGAGAATACTTACATAACTAGATACCGCATAAGCCATAGGTATTGAAATGCATATGACAGTATCTGTAATAAAGGACAGGATTGCATTATTTTAAGAAGCTCATTACATTTGTTGGTGACTTGCAGTCATCTTTGCAGGCTTTACCTGCAAACTAAACAGAATGCCAATCTATCGTGTGTGGTCCATAACCTGTGCAGTAATCCTTAAAGCAATGTATGTTGAGATTGTTTCTTGTTTGCTTTTCATTTTTTTACTTTGATCATGTTTTCCCCATGAAAAACTAGATAGTTGTTGTCAGGCAGCAGGTCTTTTTTGGATAAGAAACATTTTTACAAGTGGGGGTATCACAGAGATTGCTACTTTCAGCATGTTACTTGGTACTATAATAAAGCTGAATATAAAGCATAATTAGAACTGCAGTGCAAGGAGAAGTGGTTTGAGTTGAGTGCTGCTTGTTTTCTTATACTTGATTTTGACTGGCATCCCAGTAATGCATTTAAAAAGTAATTTACGTTTTCATGCCTCACAACCTTTTTGTTTCCATCTAGATATTAATTAAGATGTCATATAGCCAATGTATTGAAATATTTTTTTTTCTTCTGCACTTCATTTTGTCTTGATTGGACTTTCATAATGATGGTTTGGCACCCAGTGCAGCATATTTAATTAAAGTTACAGTTGTAGTGGTTTGGGGCATAGCTCCTCCCCATTCTAGTTGGACACACCCATTCCCATTGACTCCACCTATTCAGCTGTCTCCTGCAGCCCCCCCTTTGATTTGAAGTCACCAGCTGCCCCTGGGTTTACATATATGACTAACAAGGTGTACCCTGCACTGATGTTGTGTGAGTGTGCTACTGGCATACTTCAACTGGATTTATATCTGTGTCCAAGGTTATTGGCAACAGTGATCAGTAGCTGTGACAGCGTGACACTTGAGAGACATGAATATGGAAGAGTGCATGGTGTATATACCTATCCTGCTGTCATTTGTAGGCATGAGGTTGGACTATTAGTAACATTCACACACACAGCAGGCATACACAACTACATCTGTACACAGTTTATTAGTATACCCTTCATACAGCTAATACAAACAGTTCTTTACCTGTAAGCCCTGTGGAGAAAATATATTTTAACACTGCATGACTGTTTCTACAAATAGTCAGGACTCCTTCTCTGTAATTATACATACTTCTTAGTGCAGTTACTGGATTCAAAACATGGTCTGTGTGTGCAAAAATGAACAACATATCTATTTCTTATCATGCTGAGTTAATAGGCCACTGCTGTTGGCTGCTTGACTGCTGAGTGCCTAAAACTCACTTGGTTACAAAGTCTGACTTGGTAATATAAGTAAAGTGTCACAGACAACTACAGTGACAGTTGAACATGCATGCATGAGATTCATGCATGACAGAGATAGTTGGTGTATACATTTAACCCCTAGTGGATGTGAAAATGTGTGATCTGTATAGACCCTAGCAGGGTGCCAGGTTGCATACCTGACCCATATACATTTGCACATCATATATTTGCAGTCTCCACCAATTACAGTCTCATACTTGCGTGCATCAGTGTACCTACATTCAGGAAAAAAAAAAAAAAATATATATATATATATATATATATATATATATATATATATATATATATATATATATATATATATATATATATATATATATATATATATATATATATATAAAATGCAAAGGTTAACACAAGACAATCCTGAAGGCAACACTCTATAATACATTACACATTGCTATTCAAAGTTCAGATCTTAGTGCAGAACATATATCAAATTGCATTGTATCCTGTTTTACAGCTCCACATCTACACTATAGCGCAACAGTTCTTTATCAGCCAAACTTCACTCAATTCATGGTGTCATAGCCATATTTGCTGTGGAGCACCTGTACTATTGTATTTCTTCAACAAGAGATCAGAATAAACATAACAGTTGGTGGAAATAACTTTATTGACAGTGACATGACACAGTGGTTTATTAAATTCAAAATTCTGACTTCTCTTGTACTGCATATCCTGTAGATGATGAATGAATGTCATTTATTACCTATACAGTTTCAGTCATGGTGTATGTTATTATAAGATGCTTATATATTAATACAGTATATACTTATGTCATTCCTATACAGTAGTACTACAATATTAGCTTTCTTTCATCAATAGTAGCCTGTTTGATGCCTTCATCTGTATTGCACAGTACCTGGCATTACTCACTTATATCAATGTGGGTCTAAGAACACATTTATTGCAGTACACTCAGAACACACTATACTTACTGGCAGTAAACAATGTACTCTTTCTTATTTATTATACTATATATAGCAAGCTAGATCTGTACTCACCACACTGTCAGCACATCCTCACTAGGCACTCGGCATGGGCCTCTACATTGCAAGTCCTCTCCTCTGCAGCTGTAGGGGGAAAACACCCATTATGCATACCTGTCTATCACATATTCATGCTAAATTTGGTAAAGCAATGATTCTTATACTTACAAACTGCTGGTTCATTCCCATCCCGAGCATTTTAGATCCATTGGACCAAGATCGCCCCCTTCCTCCACTTCAGGTCACCATAATGGTGATGCACCTGCTCATCAGTGTGAGAGATTCCAGTGGCATTGGTGAACTCAAGTGCAAGATGGTCCCAGGCTTCAGACTTGTATTCTGAGCCCTGGTACTAGCCCTACAGCAGTCTGTTGTCATGATTTTTAACTAGGAGCCCAGCCATGATCCTGGACTCCAAAATGCCCCAGCACTGCACATGGAAGCCCACTCCTTCTCCAACTCCTGATGTAATTCCTGCATGGGTCAAACTGCAACAGGTTCTGGCTGTATTCCCACCTGTGCAGCTTAAATAAGGCTATTTTCCTGCCCTTTGCCACCATTGGACCATTTTCAAAAATGCTAAACACATCTCAGCAGTGTCCAAACTCACTAAGCTAAGATGAGGAGTGCCTTCATGAATATGCAAGATGGGCTGCTGAGGGGGAGCTGCAGACACAGCCACAATACACTCTGTGTAGAGCTTACACTATTCCTACATGGAGTTTATTAAATGTAGGGGAAATTTCTATCACATAGGATCATCCATTACCAACAGTTCAAAAATAGATGCGAGAAAACCAGATGTAGCAGTCCATGAAAAGAAGACAAAAGTAGCCTTGATCATTGAAATTGCTACACTTATTGACTACAGTGTCTTATGTACAGAGAGACACAAAGTTATAAAATACCAGTATTTGCAGGCAGAAATGAGGGCAATGTGGAAGAAGGATACCCAGACAGTTCCAATAGTAAAAAGAGCAACAGGTCTTATAAAAAAGAATTTACAATTATACTCAGATATGTTACTGATACATGTAACTCCATACAAACTGCAGAAGGGGTCATTACTGGGCACATTACAGGTGCCGCAAAGAGCACTTCTGGCTAACATCAAAGATTGAAACAATATTAATTTCATGAACTTTAATCATACTTTGACTTAGGAATGGGGTCAACTCCCCTCATGGTATCAGAAACCCAAAAGATTTGGAGAAATTAAAAAAGAGAAAATTTACACTTGTAAGTTGTTAAACAAAGCATTCTGCATTCTTTATAAAATTGTGAAAATAACATAAAACTTATCTTATTGGAGATATGATAAGAAAATCAATGCAGATTGGCAACATAGTTTAATGATTTTTATATGATTCTGAGTTAAGTCAGAGTTTCAATATTTTGCTTGGGTATTGTAATCTGATAGGTTTGTGATAACCAACAGATAGTGGAGTTCAAAGCTCCTTCACAAGTATGTATTAGCAAAAATCAATTTTAGTTAAAAAAAGAAAACAGAAAAAAATGAATATCACCTTCTGGAGAAATGATAAATATATTTTTCAAACACTCTTGTGAAGCAAGACCAAAATATCAGAAAAACAAAACCAAGACGGTTCACAAAAATAGCAGCCAGACTGAAAAAGTATATATCTTCTTTATTAACTTCGCTTCTGGTACCTCGGCCTTCGCCTTCTCATGGAATACTTCTCATACAAAACTCAGTCATTTTATATCATCACCACTTTGCATAATTAATTATACAATTAATCAATTATCCAAACTTAAAGGTGCAATTACATTAAACTTTTTAAACATATTCTTCTATTGCAATATATTGTAAAAAAATAGTATTTATAGGAATAATCATGATTGTAAATTTCATATAAAACACCAAACTACAAATGTATGTATACATCTATAATTAACTATAAATGAAATTATTATCTAAGCGTTTTATATTTTTATATTTCATATTTCCAAATTCAAACCATTTGGATATAGAGTATTAAAGTTTATGATAAATCTTGATTCCATGTCTAATAACCTTTTAAGAAAATCGGTATTATTGCGAACTACCCCCCTGGGGCTGCTCAAAACACTAAAAATTAACTCATTGGTCATTCCCCCATGCTGCTCATAAAAATGGTTGGCTACAGGACTCTCCAACTTATAGTTCTTTATGTCACCTAAATGTTCAAGGATTCTTGACTTGACCTTCCTTTTAGTTTGTCCTATGTACCATCTCTGGGGTGCACAATTGCACCCCAGTATGTACACTACACCAAAGGAATTGCAATCAAAATGGTCGATGGCATTATATCTAACCTCATTGATTTTCTTGCCATCCAAATTCCTAATCTTATCACATACCTTACATCTCCCACAGTGATACGCACCTGCGTTCCACTTTTTTGTCTTTTTGCCTTTGCTGCTTAATAGTTCCTTCAAATTCTGAAATCTTCCATAGGAAAAAGTCACCTTGTTAGAAAATAAATTGCCCACCTTGTCATCCCCACTAACAATGGGCCATAATGACATCACCAACCTCCTTAATACATTAGAAAAATCTGAAAACCTACTTATAAAAAATATATTGTCCTCATCAACAACCTTTGTTGCACAGCTATCATGTCCCTCCTTATCCTTGATAACATTAATTCTAGTGCTATCGAAGGTCTTCTTCACAGACCTCTTAATTCCTAGTTCATATTTCAGCTGATCTCTAGCCATAGTTTCATAGTTTCATAGTAGTGTACTAGGCTATCTGCCCGGGGGCATTTATAAGCCTAGCCAACAGTGATGTGGCTTTACGCCACCCCATACTATATAGTTGCGCCTCTCTAGTAGTGACACATGTGGGACCCCATTATTTAGTAAACTATACCTCTGTCTAGTAGTGACACTGAGGTCACTCCCGGGGTAAACTTGCGATCTCCCATCCATGCATCGAGATTTTTCTTGAACAGTGCCAATGAAGGGCTCTGTCTCACATGAACTGGGATTTTGTTCCAGAGTATGGGTAACCTCTGTGTTATGAATCTATCCCTCCAGCATGTCCTATTCATATTTGTGCAGAGGTTGAAATCTTTAGCTCGTGTGGTTCTGGTGGATTTGGATTTTTGAGATGGAGCATGTCCATCAATTCCTGGTTGGACATGGCCCTGTATGTTAGGCACAAATCACCTCTGAGCAGGCGGTATGCTACTGAATAGAGCTGGAGTTTCTTTAATCTAGCTGGATAAGGCACATGTTTGAGACCTATGATCCTCTTGGTGAGGTACTTCTGGGGTCTTTCCAGTTGTTGCATGTGCCGGGTGAGATACATCCCAAATGGAGCATTATATTCAATCATGGGCCTGACAAGGGAGGAATATAGAGGTACAATGACCTCCTTTGATCTGGATGAGAATCCTTCATGATGAGATGGGCAAGGTAGAATGTCTTTCTGACCACTTTGGCAACATGGTTGTCAAAGGAGAGGTCACTATCGACTTGAGTCCCCAGGTCTCTGATTACTTCTTCCGTATTCAGTGGGTTATTGTCTACGTGATAATTTGTGGGTACTTTGTTTTTCCCAAAGGGATGACTATACATTTTTGGCGTTAAGTTTGAGGCCATGATTCCGGCACCAGTTGTCCGTTTCAGTGAGACCTTTCTGTAGGATGTGTGTGTCGGCAGGTGAATCAACTATGGCACCTAGTTTGCAGTCATCTGCAAACTTTGTCAGCCATAATCCTTCCATATTTGCTTTCACATCTGAGAAGTAAATGCGAATAGGAGTGGACCCAAGACTGAGCCCTGAGGGACACCACTTGTGACTGGTTTTGAGTCTGACATGGCTCCAGCAATTTTAACCTTATGGGTTCTGTTTTTAGCCAGTTTGCTACCCATCTTGTGACATATGGATTTACATTTAGGCTGCTGAGCTTGTCAATGATGCCAGAGTGTGGTATCGTGTCAAAGGCCTTAGCCAAGTCCAAATAGGCAGTGTGGACAGCCTTGCCCTCATCGATGGCACTAGTGACTGTCTCAAAGAAGTCAACCAGGTTTAAGAGGCAGGATCTGCCTTTTACAAAACCGAACTGTGTGGGATCAAGGGTCTGCAGATCCCCAATGTCGCCATTTATGAGTTCCATGATGATTCTTTCCATAGCCTTACAGACCAGGCTGGTCAAACTTATGGGGCGGTAGTTACCTGGGTCAGTAGAATTTCCCCCTTTGTGGAGTGGGACCACTGTTGCTGTGCGCCAGTGTTCAGGTACATATCCTGTAGTGAGGCTAAGATTGAATAGAGTTCTTAGGGGCGGGTTTAGTTCATCTTGGAGTTCACGTAACACGCAACCGGGGATAACATCGGGTCCCATTGATGCTGTGTTTTTTGCCTTGTTGAGTGCTGATTTCACCTGTGTGTCTGTGATGACAGGTAGGTTACATTCAGCAGGGATAATTACTTGATCTTTAGGGGTGAGGGAGGGAGAAATTTGCACTGAACCTATCTGCCAGAATGTTGGCAAGGTCAGTAGGGCCAGTGAATTTCTTGTCATTGTGTACTAGCTCAGAGCATATCTGAGAATTTCCTCCCAAGGTTCTGACATAATTGAAGAAGGCTTTGTGATTGTCTTTGGTATCCTTGGCAATCTTTTTCTCAAAGTTTGCTTTAGATGTTTTTATGAGAGAACGTAGTTTTACTTGTGCTGATCAGGGAAGCCTTTCCCTTGTGGGATTTGGCTTTGTCCTGCAGTAGCTTCCTTCTTTTGTTGTACAGTTTGTTTATAGCTGGGGTCCACCAAACCGGGCGTTTTCCATTGGTGGAGAGGGTCTTGGTTTTAGTTGGGATTGCTTGATCCATGCATTCTTGGAGATGTCCGTAGAAGGCTTTTGTGAAGGATTCAGCATTTTGGGATGTGATTTCCATTAACCCAGTAGGCTTAAAGGATATCATTTCTGACTTGAGGAGCACAAAGTCAGCTTTTGAAAAGTTTTTCACTGTAGTCTTTTGTTCTGGGGGTGGGGTGGGATATGTACATCCAACGTGATCAGTTTATGGTCAGATCTTACCAGTGAGGAGTTTATATCCGGTGCCGAGCATTTGGACCCCATGTTTGTGATAATCAGGTCAAGTATATTATCTCTCCTCGTAGGAGAAGTGACCAGTTGCTCCATAGCATTTGAGTTTATGAATTCCAGGAATCTTTGGGCTAGGGTGTTAGGGCTAGAATAGTGGGCCCAGTCTATGTTGGGGTAGTTGAAGTCACCCAATATGATGGTGTTTGGTGTGACATTCATATCCTCTAGTGTTTTCAGGAATGCTTGATGGGATTCCTGGGATTGGGAGGAGTTCTATAACATGCGACCAGTTGTATGGCAGTTTTGCCTATGGTGAGTAAAACTTGTATGGTTTCTGATGCTTCATGGGTAGCCACCAACCGAGAGGTGTAGGTGTCCTTTATGAAAATGGACACTCCCCCCTTTGTGGTTCGGCCTGGAACTTGAGGTCGAAGCATGATATGAGGTATAGCCTGGTAGCGCTGGAGTGCTCTCAGGAGCCTTAAACCAGGTTTTGGTTACTGCACAGACATCGATGTTCTCCATACTGAGAAGTGCTTTGAGTGCCTGCATCTTGAGATTTAGACTTCTGGCGTTGAGCAGCATTACCCTTAATTTTTTTCCATTTTGTTTTTATGGAGGTTGATTTGTCCTTTGAGCATTGCCTAAAAGGCACTATGGGGGTGGCAAGAGCCTTGGCCAGTATCCGGAAGCCCAGTGGTGACAGGTGCAAGCCATCCCTTGCGAAACAACGTGGCTTGTCCAGCATATCATCCCAGGCTGACAGACATTGGATCCCCCTAGAATGACACCAGTGATTAAGCCAATTGTTAAAACTGATCATTTTGTCTTTGTACTGAGGCATCATTCTTGGTGAAGGCAGGATGCTGCTCAGGGTCAGGGTCATACCAGTCTGGGCTACATAATCGGAGAGCTCCTCAATGTCTCTTTTCATGTAGTCTAGGGAGTGCGTCTCAGGTCATTCACACCAGCATGGACAATGACTGAATCATACTTGTACTTGCTTTGGAGCGACCTGAGTGCGTGTGTAATGTGGCGGATCCTAGCCCCCGATAGGCAGCTCACCGTTACCCTCTCCTTATTCAGCCTGGTAAGTGGAACATCGGTGTGTCTGACTATAGAGTCACCTATTACTAATGTCTCTGGCATAGTATTTTGCCTTAGGGGCTGTGATTGTGCGACACACCTGTTGCTTGAGGTATGTGTTGTAGGTGTTGCGTTTTGGGGGGGGTATTTCTGGGTGTCTGCTTTGGAGGCCTCTGTTGTTTTGGTAAGTTTTTACAAGAGCCTCCGAGTATGTCTTTGTGTTTTATGTGTTTGGTTTGCATTAGTGGTGGTTTTATGTGTGACTGGTTTTGCTTTGGGTGTGGGTACCATCTCCTCCTGACTGGTCTTGCCAGTCCTGAGTTGAAGAGTTCAGCCTCCAGTCTGGCTATATAGTTGCATCTCTCACAAGTATATGTGTTAGTAGGAAGGAGGAGAGGGTTGTCTGTGTACATGAGACAATTGTAACATTGTCTTAAGATTCCCAGATTAACCAGCTGAACAAGAGGATGCTAGTGGTCTACCACTCGACATACTAGAATATTATAAGGAGTGTTGTGCCTTTAAGGGAAGTGGGTATTCACAGGGGTAGTGGATGCCTGTGGTGCTTACTTTAGGGTAAGAGTGCTTGGTTTTATTATGAGTGCTTGCTAAGGATAGAAGTTCCGAAAACAAGTGCTAATATATACAGCTAAATAGACTGAGTAGAGCTTCTAAGGGAAAAATTGAAGAGCAGACTTGGCGGAGCCAGAAAAGTTAAAACCTGTATAAAATAGTTTACACCTGTATAACAGCTGTTAGGCGTAAAAGCCCGACAAAAGCGCTCAAAACGCCCTGAGGCGGATTTTTATACAGGGAACTTGAAAAGAGCTAGAAATGGTCCAAGGCAACCAATGAATTACAGCTCAAGTGCTGAGATCACTTCCCCCAGGGACAGATAGGCTGCTCAAGGCTCCCCACTCCCACTGGTGAGCTCAGAAACTTCCTTCTATCCAAGTAAGGCAATGGCCAACACAGGAACTACACACAGCCCAGAATACAGCAAAGCCTGTATACTGGTCTTAACTAGTCGAGCAAAGGCGGAAAACAAGGAGTATTTTTTTTCGGTTTTTTTTTTTAGGAAAGAACACAGAAATGCAGTTAGGCAAACAGTAAAATCGATTTACACAGGCTAGCACACTTTAGTGAGCAGCCTCAGCAATTAAATTAGCAAAAAAACAGTATTATTCGACCAGAGTCGACCAAAATGCTACTTTTAAGTGCAGATACTTTAGAATTCAGCAGAAAAACACAAAACAGTTATATCTTATTAAATGAAAGCCAGAGAGGACAATGCAGATAAAAAGCCAAAAGTACTTAAATCAGGAAAGTGGTCGCTTCTTTCAGTTCTCTGTTGCCAGGACCCCTCTGCAGGACCACGTGGAGCTCTGCTTGGGTATATAGCCAAAAAAAATGCCCTGAGGTGGATTTTTATACAGGGAACTTGAAAAGAACTAGAAATGGTCCAAGGCAACCAATGAATTACAGCTCAAGTGCTGAGATCACTTCCCCCAGGGACAGATAGGCTGCTCAAGGCTCCCCACTCCCACTGGTGAGCTCAGAAACTTCCTTCTATCCAAGTAAGGCAATGGCCAACACAGGAACTACACACAGCCCAGAATACAGCAAAGCCTGTATACTGGTCTTAACTAGTCGAGCAAAGGTGGGAAAACAAGGAGTATTTTTTTTTTTTTTTTTTTTTTTTTTTTTTGTCAACCATGTCTTTTGAATATCCTCTAGCACTAAGTTTAACATCAATTTTGTTAAATTCTGTTTCAATCATATCCTTTTCTGATGTATTTGCAGCAATACGTTTGAATTCGCCAACTGGCAAAGAATTAATAAGATGAAAACTATGCATGCTGGAGGCATGTAAAAAATTATTGGCCGCTGTCACTATATGAAAGGGTCTAAATTGTATCCTTTTATCCAACCCTACATAAAATTCTACATCCAAAAATTGGATCTTACTTTCACCAACAGTCCATGTGAAATCCAACCCACATGGATTGATTCTTAACTCAGACATAAAACTATCAAAATCATTGGGGTTGCCCTTGCACAAAAACAAAAGATCATCAATAAATCTTTTATACTTGACCACCTTGCTTTGAAAAAAAATATTAGAATAAATGAATAAATTCTCAAAATGGGCCATAAAAAGGATGGCATATGAGGGAGCATAAGGAGCACCCATTGCTGTGCCCTCTTTTTGAAGAAAATAACTACTATCAAATTCAACCTTTAAGTTTGGATAATTGATTAATTGTATAATTAATTATGCAAAGTGGTGATGATATAAAATGACTGACTTTTGTATGAGAAGTATTCCATGAGAAGGAGAAGGCCGAGGTACCAGAATCAAAGTTAATAAAGAAGATATATACTTTTTCAGTCTGGCTGCTATTTTCGTGAACCGTCTTGGTTTTGTTTTTTTGAAATGATAAATATAACCATTATGGCATACAAAAAGTAAGTGCTATTGCTTTGATATTAAAAGTTATAATTGAATTACAAATACTGGAATACACTGACAGTGTTATCACATAACTATGAGGTAAATACTGGGAAAAGGATTCATACTAAATACCTCCAAAACACAAATCACTCACCAACAAAGAGCTAACTTACACTTCAGTACATGATTCATAGACATCCAAATTCCCTAACAGGCAAAATCCCATTACCCAAAAATTTGCAGGTATGACTCACTCTACATTGCAGCAGGAAAAATAGAGCAATAGAGCACATATCTACTGAACTACAGTGCAGGTATTAAGTGAAGTACAGGTAAGCACTGGCCTTTTCATCCCAAGGCACACAAATGCACACACACATACTCACAAGCACACTCATGGATGCACTCACACAAAGTCATAATGGTTACACGCATACAGACACACACAGTAGCACACTGATTCACACATTCATACACTTCTGTTCATTCACAGCCCTGCTTACCTTCCTCAGTTATCTGTGCAGGATGAGAAGAATGAGATTCCTCATGCACAGCATCTCACTGCTGAAGGGTTGAGGGATGTATTCAGAAATACAGTGCACATTTAATACAGTTAGAAACCTGGCCTACCCCACACATGCATAGTTCAAGTGTCTATGATTCCCAAACTGTCAGCATGCCAGGAAGACTAAGTACAAAGACTCCTTCCATAAAGTACAGCATTTTCATATGGAGCACTTGACCCCTCCTGCTTCTGGCCCTCAATAGTGATCTTATGCAATGAGGAGGATATAGGACCCATACTGGTCTTGCAAAGTATGCAAGAAGTTTGTACTCATCTTTTATACTTTGTAAAAAGATTATAAAATAACCCCACAAGATGCTAAAATACATACATCCATAAATCTGTGCAGTTATTTTTTATTGAGGTCATACTGAATTTGACATTAGTATTAGACACACACGCACACACGCCCACACAAACACACACACACACACACACACACACACACACACACACACACACACACACACACTGTATATATATCAGTGATTCAAACTGCACAAGCATCACAACACAGGTGATCCATTTCAAAATGCAACAATGAAAAATTCACAAAACCAAAAACAATATATCTCAAAAGGAAAAAAGTTTGCTTGAATATTGACAGTGTTAAAAAGTATTTTTAAAAGTAATTTGTATGATTTGGGTGAAGCGCAGAAGAGTCAGCACACAATAGTAAGATTGTGGAGGGGGGCCAGGGGAGATTCACCACCCACCCACCTTATCAAAGCATGCTAACTCTAAACCCTGCCTCTCACCATAACCCTATACCTACATACAAAACCACTTACCACTGTAGAAGATAGTCAGACACACACTACATACAGAAGTACACATGCTCAACACCAAATCTATCCCCTTATTTAGACTTACTCTAACCCTAACCCACAAATGCTCATGTAAACTGTCCTAGTGCCAAAACCTTTTCAGCATTAAACTCACAAGAACACATTTAATTTACCCACAAACTTTCAATCTTCCTTCTTCAAACAACTGAAATGTTCAACAACATAAACAATTGATGTATTTCTTATTTCATAAATGAATAATATCAATTTTATAAATATATAATTATTTCTATTATTTTTTGCCAAGCAGAAATTGACTCATGCTACATTGATGTTAGATGCCAAAAGTAATAAATGCCACATGTAAAAAAATATTGAACTTAAATGATCAAAAAGGAAAGCAAATGCTTCCTTATCCAATCAATAAACAAACAAAGAAAAAAACTAAAACCTAACAGTACCTTCAGATATACTTTGTCTGAACAGTGATGCAGTAGGATTAACATGAGTAAAGTGGCTTTGCTACATGTGGCCAACACTGTGTCTATATGCTTTCCTAGCCTTTACTGTAACCCTAGCCTACAAACACTCGTACACCCACACACACACACACACACACACACACACACACTCATTCACTTACACTCTTACTCTTAGTGCTGAAGCTTTTGATATATCCAAAAGTTTTAGCATTAGTAAACAAACCCACTTAAGTTCACACAAGCAAACCACACACCGTGTGGAAAATCAATTCTGCCAACATCAATATTTCCAGCACTCATGAAAAAACACTCTCCAGTTCACTTTGTTGAGAAAAGAAGATTTTATCTGTCATACTGCAAACATTGGGTGAGTTCTAACGCATCCCAGTCTGAATCTAAACTGCTCATCTCTCATCTTGCTTTCTGCTACTCTTCATATTTGTTAATCGATCATCTTCTCCACCACTTTCATGCAGTGCGATAAAAAGGTTTGATTTTTCTGTACTGTCTGCAGTTGTGAATGCTTCCTTTGTCGTATTTACTGGCACTAGTATGCTTATTTTGCAGGCATCTGAGGTATACCTCTCTCCATACTGTGATGGGTACCATTAAGAGTCACTTCTTTCCTAAATCACCTAACATCTTGATCACATCTGCAGTAACTTCATCTGAGCTTGCAGCTTCCCCTAACTTTATATTCTTTAGTGTCCTCTGTAATTCTTCTAAGGTGAACTCCCCTTCCTCTTTCAGTGTAGGCTGTGCATCAGGCAGGATTTTCTTCAGTCAGATGATTCTTGTGGTAATATGGAATGTCATCTCTCCATTGGAGGAGCAAGAACTTCTGCCCTTGGTGTCCTCTGGACAGGTGAGCAGATTGTTTCTGGTCGCCCTTATGAATGGCATTGTAGGATAAATTTTCAAAATGATTGTCTTTGGGAGTCTACAGCATGAAGCATGCAAAGTTCTACATATGGTACTTCACAGATTTGATGCAAAAATGTTGAACTTCAAAATTACCACCAAAGCACATTTTAATAAACTCCTTTGGTAAGTACTGACTCACCCACTATAAGCAGTGTCGGGATTAAGGGAAATACTATAATGTTGTTCATAGTGATAAGTAAAATATTATGCAAAACATTATCAAGTTAATTAACATAATGTGAAGGAAAATGTTGCTTTGACGCCAAGAAAGGAAAGAATTGTCATGTCATCTATTTCAAGTAATAATGTGGGTAACTGCTATATGTCTGCCCTCTTCTAAAGCATAGTCAAAAGGAGCAGATAGTCACAGACATGTTATGTGTATGAGAATGCTACAACGGTTTCTGTAGATTCACCTTTTCATAGTGGAGAGGCCTGTGTGCCTATTAGGACCTTAGATCTAATTGTTTGGAGATCACTACTGGCTCATTCTTGGATCATGGGTCTAATCAATCATTCTGGGATTGTGACCTTATCATGGTACAGGGATATGAATCACATATGACAAAAATAGTATGAGAAGAGGAGCCAGACAGACATCATTATAAAATACTTGCATGAATTCTCATTTAAAGAATCTTTAAACATTACCCAAAACAGGGATGCTTGGATCCAGCACTGGAACTAGTTTTAGGCTGCTTTGCAACAGTGAGTGCCTTGTGCTCAGGTAACAGACATGGTCTTACCTCCCACAAGGTGAAGGAAGTGGGGTTGCAGGATCAGACGCAAAGCCTATTAAATGCCAGACAGGAGCAAAATAGGTTGAGTAATTATAGCTTGAAAAAAATGGCTTTTGGGATATGGAATGCCATCTCTCCACTGGAGGAGCAAGAGCTTGTACTGCAGGTTGACTGTACCAGCTAGATTCAGTTAGTCTTACCTCTACATGTACCATTTGTTCTGGAACAAGACAGCTCAAGAAAAGTTGTTCTTTCTCCTACACTGGAGACCCCATGTGGATTGGGATACTCACAATCCTCAGCTGCAGAGCTGGGTCATGGTGAAATGGGGCTCTCTCAGGGTAAGTGACTACATTCCCCTCCACAGACTGACACTCTCTTTCTCTCTCTCTCTCTCTCTCTCTCTCTCCCTCTCTTACCATAAACAGTTTAAAGTTGTCAGTGTATATACTATTTTCTTCTTTACTGTTACGATGATTACAGAGATTTGGATTTAATGTAAAACCCTTATTTCAAATTTTATAGCACAGATACTGATGGTCATTTGCTAAAAGAAAACAATATGTGACAGTTTTGCTCTGTTTTGCTTAGCTAAACAAAGCAAAGCAATCACATACTGAAAACAGACCTGGCATGAGTAAGAGCAAACTTCTCGTCTCTTGAAACTCACATTCTTTGAAAATGCATTTAAATGGACATTCACTAAACTGCATCTGACCAGTGGCAGATTAAGTGTACCTTTGTCCCCAGTCTGTTTTCAAAGTACAAACCCCTTGCTCACATTTTAAGAGCAAACTTCTCGTCTCTTGAAACTCACATTCTTTGAAAATGCATTTAAATGGACATTCACTAAACTGCATCTGACCAGTGGCAGATTAAGTGTACCTTTGTCCCCGGTCTGTTTTCAAAGTACAAACCCCTTGCTCACATTTTAAGGGCAATGCATAAACACATGTGTTGTTTGATTCACCTTATTTTTTTTAATTATATTTCTTGCTTAATACAGAAACATTTGTTAGAGTGTATTTTATATTTGTAGTTTTGAACATTTTTACAGTAAGCAGTGAAACTAAATTTATGAACCAATAATTACAAAAGTACCCATTTCAGAGCATTTCAATCATAAAGGCCACTCAAACTGCTGCCATTATAATCCACTAATACCTGTACAACAATTATGACCACTAAATCGACTGCATACACATCATATTTCAGATTGTGATGAAAATAGCCAAGGTAAAGTATTCCAATTTGTATGGAAGACTGGATAGTACTTTTGGTCTGACAAATTTGGGTAGTGATCCCCATTTTCTAACCATGACCAGGATGGTGTGTTCCAGTTTTAGATAGATCATCCTACTCAGTCTCTGGGGAAAAATGCATGGCAATGTACTGGAAAGATCACTTCATCTAACAGTCAAACATCAGACTCAGCAGGAGCAATTTCATCCTAGCCTTGAGCAGAGGATTAATTCCATCCTTGCACAGATATTGGAGGGATCACTGGAGTTTACCAATATTGTCTGTATGTGTTTTGTGAGCTTGGAGAAGGCATATGGCAATGTGTCCTGGAATGTCTTTTTAGGAAGTGCTACAACAGTACTGTATCCTAGGACCACTACTTCATGCAATCCTGCTTCATGTAATCTGATCCATGAATTTGTGGAAAAAGAGTTGTGTCCACATTCTTCTGGGCATTCTGTAAATAAATGTAGAATTAGTATAAGACTCCAAAAATTGTGTGTCTTATTTCCACACTTGTTTGTGTTTTCATGGACAGGATGTCAAGGCACAGCCAAGGTCTGAAGGTTTTGGGACATTAAGATTGCATCTTTACAGATTATATTATTCTGTTAGCCTTACATGACTGTTATTTTCAGGGTGAAGTGGAGTGATTTGCTGTTGAGCATAAAGCAGTTTGGTCATCCGGACTGAAAGCCAGTGACTCCATAGCACATGTAATAGTACAGTGCTAGAAAAGAGTGGATTATTCTCTTCAAGGTACATGGGCGGCCACGGTGGTGCAGCGGTTAGTGTTGCTGCCTCACAGCAAGAGGTTCTCCGGTTCGATTCTCGGCTGGGGTGCCTTCTGTGCGGAGTCTGCATGTCCTCCCTGTGGTCATGTGGGTTTCCTCCGGGTGCTCCGGTTTCCTCCCACATCCCAAAGACATGCAGTAGGTGGATTGGACACTCTAAATTGGCCCTAGGTGTGAGTGTGTGCATATGTGTGCCTTCTGTGGAAGGTTGGATGCTGGGCGGGCAACTCGACACTGTAAAACTCCACTGCCAATCATGAGCGGACAGGTGATCCGCTGTGGTGACTCCTAACTGGGAAAAGCCGAAAGAAGAAGAAGAAGTATTCTCGTCAAGGTACATGGAAGCAGCTACATCAGATGAAGGTTTAGTTCCTTGGGGTCTTGTTCATGAATCAGAATTAGTAATGGAGAGGTGTTGTTTCAGGACTGTGGGTATTGCACTCAGCTGGGAGGGAGACGCAAGTGCAGATTCACAAGATGACACTCTCAATGTACCAGTCACTCTATACCCCATCGTTATCTGTAACTATATGGTCTGTGTAATAACTAAAAGAATCACATCACAGATAAAACCAGTAAAATGAGGCTCCTTCACAGGGTAAATGGACCCACTTTCCATGACAGAACAGAGAACTCAGCAATCCAGATGGAGCTCAAAATACAGCTACTACTCTTCCATGTTAATGATAATTTTAGGTGGTTTGGTCACCTTTTAAAGATGCACACTGGACACCTCCCTTGGGAGGTGTACTGGGCAGATGAAATAGGAGGAGCCCCCAGGGCAGTTTTAAGACATGTTGTTAAGATTACATCTCCTGTCTTGCCTGGAAATGCCTGGAGATCACACAGGATGTGCTGGAAACTGTTTCTGTACATAGAAAAATCTGGTATATACTGCTCAACTTGCTTTCATTATTGCAATGCCCCCTAGGCTAAGTGGTTAAGAAAATGATGATGCTGACTTGTCAGAGTGTCAACTACCTATTTATTGTGACAGCTGCTGCAGTTTTCCCTTCACGCTGTAACCATTCGTTTGTCATCACTGTGTATTTTGAATGTCACACAGTGCTGGACAATATGAAGGCATCTAGAACAAGTCCTGCATTAATTGATATGACTGAGAAATTCAGCGCTAGCTATTAGCAAAAGTAACAAAGTACAACCCTAGCTGTGAGGATCAAAATCGTTCTCATAAAACAGTAATCAACTAATTTTATAGCCATTTGTCATTGCGTTTGCACTTGAGTAACTGCACCGAGTATCTGTCAAGCAGCTAAATCAATAAAAGCACAATGTCCACTTTTACTTTATTATATTTGTTTCATTAATTTGGAATAAGGTAAATCCGAGAGTAACCCAGGAGCACTATTTGGTTAAGTGACTTGCTGGAAATAACATAGCAGGCAAACGGAAGCATAGTTATTATGATATTAAAATTGTCTTTTGATTTCAAGCATTTGCCTAGCTAGGGCAGTCAGATGGCTTCACCACATATAGTTTAAATGGCAGACACTATACATGGAAACTTTTGTCATATTAATTGTAGACATAACTTTGTAGTTAATAGTATTCTGGGATGCAGCCTTCACAATACTTATATTATGGATGTACATCAGAAAGTATGAAGAGAAGTTAAAATGCAGTGTATCTTTCTGTCTTTCACTTTTCTCTTGTTCATATGCAATTAGAATATCGTTCTTATGAACTAGGAATGCATGACTTTTGTCTTTTTGAATATAAAAGAAAACAGGACATCTTTTGAAGTATTTAGGATCCGCAAACTTGCTGCCTTTTCTTAGAAGTGTATTAAAAAGATGAAAAGCCTTTTCAGAAGTAATTACTATAATCTGTAATAGTAATGGTTAATAGATCACCATGACACCATGGTGGATTTGAGAGGAAGCAGACTTTGATGTGTACTGACAACTCCCATTGTTGCTATGATAAGTACAAATTGGTTTTACTACTTGTTTTACTTCAGTGTTCATAGGTTTAAAGCTAATTACTAAGCTAACTGCCCTTGTGGGTCATTTTCAGCTTAGCCAATTACCCTCACATAGGTGAGAATCAAACCCTCTATCTTGTATTTTTGAGGTAAACAACTTAACCATTATACTGACCCTCAACCCCATGGTAGCCTATCAGTCTACCAACTATTAAAACCCCAGCCAACAACCAGAGGTCAGAATTAAACTCTGCACCTAGCATCTGTGATGTGAAAACCTTAACCATTATTCCAAACCCACTTCTGTGCTACTGTTCATAGGTAAGTACTAGGCTAGCTGCCTTGCAGATCATTTTAAGCCTAGCTAGTTTACCTCAAAGGTGAGAATCAAGCCCTGTACCTTGTGTTTATGTGGTAAACACTTTAACCATTATGCCAACCCCAACAAGGAAGATAATGCCATGTGATGAATCCCCTTAGGAAGATGATGTCAAGTGATGAACACTGGAGGTTGAGAAAAACATTGTATATATTAGCTATGCTAGACTGATAATAATAATACCCATTTGTTAACCAAGTAGGCCCCAGTGGACACCAAGTCCCTTTTCAAGGATAACCCAAGAGCAATGTCTAGTAAAGTGACTTGTTCTGGGTCACAAAGTAGGCAAATACGGGCTGAGGTAATCAAACCCTGTACTTCAGAAACAACTTTAACCTCTGCACCATCAGATTTCGCAGAGATTACAAAGGAGTTAATGCTTTCTTGTTTCTGTAGATCCATCTGTGAGTACTAGTAATTAAATGTATGTAATTTATGACAATTAGGGACAGTCTGGAAGTTAGCACAGAAGACTATAGCTCTGATCTGTTTCCTGTGGCCATGTTATAGGGTTTGATTCCTTCCACCTTCATAGGTTCATAGGTTCAAAGGTGTGTACTAGGCTAATGGCCTTGGAGCCTTTACAAGCCTACCCCATAGAAGTGCCCTGGCATCATGTCGCCCAATAATAATTCCCAGTGTCTCTATCAAGTAAAGCCACTGGAGTGATCCCCAGGGTGAACTTTCTATTACCCATCCACTCATCAACATTTCTCTTCAAGAGGGACAGCGAGGTGCTCCACTTGACATGTATGGGAAGTCTATTCCAGAGCATGGACAGTCTCTGGGTGAGAAACCTCTCCCTCCAGCATGTTCTGTTGATTGTGGTAATGAGGTTGAGGTCTCTGGAGCATGTGGTGTGGAGGGATTGGGATTTCTTTAGATGTAGCATTTCTAACAGAGCTGGGTCAGACATGGCTTTGTAAGTCAAGCAAAGATTGCCTCTAAGTAGGCTATATGAGATAGAGAACAGCTAGAGACTTTTGAGTCTGTCCATGTAGGATATGTGTTTAATGCCTAGGATCCTCTTCGTGAGGTACTTCTGTGACCTCTCCAGCTGTTGCAGGTGTCTAGTGAGGTACATGCCAAATGGGGTATTATACGTGATGATTGGTCTAATGAGGGAAGAATAGAGAGAGATGATGACCTCTTACTTTCTGGATGCAAAACCCTTGGTAATGAGATGTGCCACATAGAAGGACTTTCTGACCACAGTGGCAATGTGATGGTCGAAGGAGAGGTTGCTGTCAACCTGCATCCCCAGATCTCTTATGATGCCTTCAGTGTTCAGTGGGTTCCCATTGATGTGGTAATTAGTGGGAACTGAGTTTTTAACCAAAGGGGATGACGACGCATTTTTTGGAGTTAAGCTTAAGGCCATGGTTTTGACACCAGTCATTGGTCACAGTGAGGCCTTTTTGTGGATGTCTGCATTACTTGGGGAGTTAATAATGGCTCCCAGATTGCAGTCATCTGTGAACTTGGTCAGCCAGAGTCCTTTTGTGTTGGCCTGGACTTCTCAGAAGTAGATGTCAAACAGGAGAAGACTCCAGGACCAATCCCTGCGGGACTCCACTCATGACTGGTTGGCAGTCTGACCTGGAATCCACTACTTTTACACTGTGTGTTTCATCTGTGAGCCAGTTTGCAACCCACCTCGTGATATAGGGGTTGATGCCTAGTTTGGTGAGTTTATCAATAATTCCCAAGTGAGGAATGGTATCAAAGGCCTTGGCCAGATCAAGGTATGCTGTATGTACTGCCTTACCTTCATCCACAGCCCTGGTGACTGACTCAAAGAAGTCAACCAGGTTGTGCAGGCATGATCTCCCTTTCACAAAGCCAAATTGCGTGGAGTTTGAAGATTTCCTATATCTTTGTTAATCATCTCCATGATTATGCGCTCCATAGCTTTACATATCAGACTCGTCAGGCTAATGGGGCGATAATTTCCAGGGTCTGTAGTCACTCCCCCTTTATGGAGATGGATGACTGTAGCAATGCACCATTCAGTAGAGACAAAGCCTGAGGTGAGGCTGTGACTGAACAGGGCACACAGATGTGGTGCCAGTTCGCTTTGTAGTTCATGTAGAACACAGTCAGGGATATTATCAGGTCCCATGAAAGCTGTATTCTTGGCCTTGGGCAATGCAGCTTTAACCTGTGCTGTAGTAATGCTGGGTGCCTGGCATTCTTCCAGTATTGTGATTGGTCCTTTAGGGAGGGACAGAGGGGTAAAGTTGGCACTGAATCTACTGGCCAGTATGTTGGCAATATCTGTTGGCTCAGTATAGGAGGTACCATTGTGCAGTAACTCAGAGCAAATATGGGTATTGCCATGGAGGTTCTTGATATAAATATAGAAGGCTTTGTGATTGTTTTTAGTGTCTTCACAATTCTGCCTTCATAGCTGGGATTGGAGGATTTGATGAGGGATTTCAACTTTTTGTTACAGCTGATAAGGGAGTTTTTCCAGTCTTGGAACTTCACTTTTTTCTGCAACAGTTTCTTCCTTCTATTGTAGACTTTATTAATGGCAGGGGACCACCAGATCGGTCTCCTTTTTTTTGGAGGAAAGCATCTTGGTTCTGTTGGGTATGGCTAGTTTGATGTATTTATGTACATGTCCGTACAGTGCATTGGTGCATGATTTGTCAGTCATGCAGCTATTTTCCATTGGCATGGGTACCATGAAGTTAGACACCTCTGTTTTTACGAGCACAAAGTCAGCTTTGGAGAAGTTTTTCAAGGTGGTTACCTTTGCGGGGGGTGTGGGTGAGATGTTGATTTCCATGGTGATTAGTTTGTGGTCCAGTCTGACCAAGGAGAGATTGACTATTGGTGTAGAGCAATGGCAACCCATGGTAGTAATAACCAGGTCAAGGATGTTGCTTCCTCTAATGGGGGTCAGAATGAGCTGGTCCAGGGCATTGGAACTGATGAATTCCAGGAAGCATTGGGCCAGTGTATTGGTGCTTGAGTAGTTTTCCCAGTTGATGGAGGGGTAGTTGAAGTCTCCTAGCATGAGCTTGTTGGGTTGGACCTTCATAGATTCCAGGGTGCTTTGAACATGCAGTGAGATTTTAAGGACATGGTTGGAGACCTAAAGCAGGCTATGACCTGGATCGCGATCTTATCCAATGTTAGTTGTACCTGAAGTATCTCAGATGCGTTATGCTGGGCTACTAGTCTGGAGGTGTGCATATCTTTTATGAATATGGAGACACCACCACCTTTGGAGCTTCAGTCCATGTTTCAGGGCCAAAATGTATGGAATGAGTTATAGTCTGGTAGCGCAGGGGTGCTTTCTGCCGCTTTAAACCAGGTCTCTGTTACAGCACAAATGTCAATGTTCTCCATTTTGAGGAGTGCTTTGTGCGAGTGCATCTTGAGATTTAGACTTCTAGCGCTGAGCAGCATGACCCTCAGATTACATTTATTTATAGCTGTTACTGTGGTAATTTGGTCTTTGGAACACTGCCTAAAAAAAGTCAATATAGGGGTGGCAAGAGCCTTAGCCAGTACCCGGTAACCCAGGGGTGACAGATGCAGGCCATCTCTGGCAAAGCATCGAGGTCTGTCAATTATGTCATCCCAAGAAGACAGACTCTGGATACCCTTAGAATGACACCAGAAACTTAGCCAATTGTTGAAGTCAATCATTTTTTGTTTGTATTGCAGTATCATTCTGGGTGATGGTAGGATACTGCTCGGGGCTGGGGTCATACCTGCCTGGGCTACATAATCTGAGAGCTCCATCATGTCTCTTTTCATGTAGTCCAGGGAGGTGCATCTCAGGTCATTCAAACCCACATGGACAATGACAAAGTCATACTTGTACTTGTTGTGGAGTGACCTGAGTGCATGTGTTATGTGTCGGATTCTGGAACCTGATAGACAGCTGACTGTTACTTTCTCCTTAGTCAACCTAGTGAGTGGGACATCTGTGTGCCTCACTATTGGGTCACCTATGATTAGTGCATTGGGCAAGATGTTTAGCCTTAGGGGCTTAGGTTGAGGGGCACACTGTGGAGGTGAGCTATGTGTTCTGTGGTTTGTGCTGTGTTGTGGTGGTCGAGTGTGTTTCTGTCTTGGAGGTCTCTGATGTGTGGGTAAATTTCTATTGAGAGCCTCCATGAAGGTGGGTGTGTGGTTTGTGTTTTTATGTGAGAGCTGTGATGGTGGGTGTTCTGGAGGGCTATGTGTTCCATATGGTGTGGTGGAGGTGTTGACCTTCTCCTCTTGACCAACTAGTCCGGTCTTGGCTGGCGAGTGCTTAGCTTCCAGTTTGGTGATATAAGTGCATCTCTCACAAGTTTGAGTGTCTACTGTGCAACTCTGATCAAGCTGCTTAACTGAACAGTAGTCTCAGGTGACCCCAAAAATATAATGTTTGTCCAATGGACTTAGCTGGTCAACAAATAGGTAAACAAAATTTACAGTAAGGTACAGGCAGGAAACCTCAGCATCTGGAGTTTAGCTATTTCTGTATGTGGCCTGTATATTTTACTGTCTTCTAATTTTATTTCTCTTTGTGCCAATCCACATATATTTTAACCTTTCTTTGCACTTTTTTCTTTATTATTTAAGTAAAGCTTATTGACTAAGCTTTAAGCTTGCGTGGCTAATGTTTATTATTTGAAAATAGGGTAATCACCATTTGCACTTTGTTTAATAAGCTGCATGGCACTGGTCTTTCATTAGACTGCTTAGGCTTATTACCAAAGAAAAAGACTATTTGGTGTATTTGGTTTAATGTAAGAGCAGCATGTAAATGGAAATCAGTGGCCTGCCAGGGTGGCGGTTGTATTACCATGACAGGAAGAAAGCAATGGGGAATTGTAGAATTATAACAGCCTTCCTCAGAAGTATAAGTAAGAGTGTGTGAGTGTGTGTGTGTGTGTGTGTGTGTGTGTGTGTGTGTGTGTGTGTGTGTGTGTGTGTGTGTGTGTGTGTGTGTTTGTGTGTGTGTGTAAGCAGTTATCATGCATAAAGGGGTACTTGAAAGCATTACTTCACAGATAGGGAGGTGTGACAGGAGTCTGGAGGTGTTTGTCTAAAGACTCAGCTCCATAAGTGGCATGGGTGCAGTCCAGTCTTGGTGTGGATGTTGGAAACTGTTAGAAAAATATGTACTTAAACATATACAGAGTGTTAGAAAAATATGTACTTAAACATATACAGAATGCTAGAAAAATATGTACTTAAACATATATAAACTGTTAGAAGAATATGTACTTAAACATATATGTAGTGCAAAGTTTAGAAACAGTATAATATGTAATGCATTTGATTCTATTTAACAATATGGCAGTAGAAATGATCTTGCATATAATTGCTTGAAACTTAGCTGCAGTGTGGTTAACCTCTGACCCTGGCAGTAGCCAGCTCAGCAAGCTTATGTCTTTCAGTAATTATAATCGGCTGGGTTAGAGAGGAATAAATATGTATGCATGTATATCTTTCTTCCTTCCACCGAGAAGGATGGCCTTGTGAACACTATCAGAGATAGTGTGCAGCTGCTAACCAGAGAGACAAAGGAACGTATTAAGAAAAGAACAGACCATTGTATCCGAACTAATCTAAGAACCTTGGAAAAAGTAACATCTACAGGAAGACATTGTAATGGACCAGGTGCCTCGCAAGGCTGTGTTATTCTCATGGGAAAGTTTTTAAAAAACATTACCTAAGCATCTTCTTATGAATGAAGTATTATGGACTATAGTGATGTAATATATATAGCATTTGCCCTGTGACTGACCACGTCAGTAAGGTGGGCAAAAGCTGATTGCAAATGGTATATAATTGAGGGTATTTCCTGTATAGAGTCAGTCAAAACTCTATACTTGTTTTTGTATAGTTTTTTGCCTCCTAATGTACATTAGTAAAGCAATATTGTTTGAACCTGAGCATCCTGTGTTATTGACTGTCATTTTGAAAAGCCTAATGATTTTTACAGTCTGATTTTAACAATTTATTTGACATTTTGGTCCTTCTTAAGCGAATTCCCTTGGTAAGCTGCAGGTCAGAGTGCATGGGTGGTAATAAATCTCAGGAGAAGCTGCCAAAACAAATGGTTCTTCTTGAGTGAAAAGACCTCCGACTGAATTGTTGTGTGTAAAGAGGCTGTCCACTTTCTGATCTGTGGCTGAAAAGCGGAAAACTGGATCCCAAGAAGAAAAATATGCAGTCATAAACGGGAGGCTCAGGTAAGAAGAATTTCCTCTTTGTCTTTGTTTTAGATCAGGGACCAGGTTACACTGTACTGTTATTGAGATTTGTGATAGCAGGACGAGAACGTATTGAAGTACTGTACGTTGGGTCATAGATCAGGGCAAAAAACAAAGCAAAGTAAACAGTCATTCTAGACACTACTGTGGATACAGGGAAGAAGATACCACGTGGTACAAGAGAAGGGTTACGTAACAGTCTTTTTTTAAGACATGGGAAATCAGTGCACTGAGAGATCACGAGATCTGCCCCTAACGGATAATGTGAAGTATATGCAATTGCAGTGAGCAGATAATGTGAGATATTATACAAAATGTGTTAACAAATATGAATTTGATGGTAAACTAGATAAACTTTCACTAGTTAAACTCCTTAAACAGCTTAAATCTGATGCAGGAGGTCAGGCAAAAAAGCAGCACCAACTAGGCATACCTCAAGCACACAGGTGGATTGAGGAAGCAAATTGTAGAAAAACAGAAGCTTAGAAATTCAAAAACATTTTTAGACAACATAGTGAAAGGTCTGACAGACAGAATCTCTGAGAAATGAAAACTTAGAGCAGACTGAACTTGCATTAATCAATGCATACAACAGGAAAATGAGACAATAGATGGATATTATGCTAGATTATTAGAATGCTTTAAACAACAATTAAAAAATGCATTTTTAAAAGGTTGCATTGCCTCTATCAGTAGCTTTATTACAAAGCATATGATAGATCACTGAACAAGCAGGCTGCAAGCCTTACTTGAGTATGTTAGACATGCTGAAAGACACTTTCATAGTGAAAAGAGAAAAAAAAAAAGGCACATGTCTTCACTGCTGAAGACAGAGCTGAAGTATTTGTATTACAGTCAGGTAAAAAGGGCATCTAGCTAGGGACTGTAAACAAAATAAGAAAGCAATGACAGAAGATAAAGGAGATGAGGACTGACTATATGATAGTGATAACAATCAAAAATCATCAGGAAAGGTTAATAAACAAAAAGAAAATGTCAATGTAGTAGAGGGAATAGAGGAAGTACAAATAGATGTAGAGGATAAAAATGGAAATGAAATTTTAGATTTAGCATTGTTGAGCCTGGAGCTCTACCTAGCAGATATAAAACCAGAAGTGACACTTCTGGTGGAGGGAAGGGAAGTCAAATTCCTGTGTGACTCAGGAGCGTCACGGACTTTGATACACCCCTCCAAGTTACCAAAACATTCTGAATCACCTGATTATATATTAGTAAAAGCAGCAAATGGACAGCTATATAGGGAGCCACTCTCCCATGATATAGCAATAACTGACCCTGTTTCAGGCATGACTCAGAAAAGTAAAATTGTAGTTTCTGCAAAATGTCCAGTAAACTTACTGGGAAGAGACCTTGTGCAGATATTTGACATAGCAGTAGTTCCTACCATGCAGGGTATGGAAGCACAAAGACAAATGGATGCTTTTGTGGTGTGATCAGAGGGTGAAGCCTATTATTGGTACAGCCAGGACCTAGTTATGACTGGTCCAGGGGCAGTAACCAAAGAACTGATGAACGTAGCCATCAGTAAGGTACCCTCCCTTGACACTGATCAGCAGCACTTGTTACATCGTACTCTATACTACTGTAGCACACCAGGACCTGATAAAAAATATAAGCAAAAATTGTTCAAAAAAAAAATCCTGCTGACAGATTAATATTACGAACTTTATGTTGGGATACTGAGGGAAACAGTGTAGTAAGCTGTTCATTACCTCAGGAATTCATGAGATTGTATAAGTCCAATAGACTGCCACATGTCAGCTTGACAAAAAACAAAAGTGTTAAATGGGCAGACTTAAAAAAGGTAACAAAATGAAAAAACAGACTAATTTAGAAATGTCAGGACAAGGGATACAAAAACAAAAACTGAATTGGTTGACACAGACACATACAGCTGTACACTTGCAATCTAGTGAGGACAGCTGATTAGCATTTTATTAAAAGAAAAGAAGAAGCCTTGTGTAAAATTCCAACAACTCTGTGGTCAACAGGCAAGTTAGATGTAGGGCTTATTCAAACAGCAGGACCAGTTACAATTACCCCAAAGTCAGCTTTTAGACCACAGAAAGACAATACCTTTTTGAGAAAGGATGCAGAAGTAGGAATTAAGCCTATAATAGCAGCATTACTCAAAAAGGAGTACTGGTAGAATCTCCTGATTCACCATGTGATACACCCTATTTTCTGTTAAAAAGCAAATGGGGAATGGTGGATGGTACAAGATTTACAAGCTGTAAATGATGCAGTAATACCTAGAGCACCTACGGTGCCAGACCCACATACCTTGTTGAATGATTTAAAGCCACAACAGAAGTATTTTACTGTGGTAGATATAAGCAATGCTTTCTTTTCAATACCTATACATCCTGATAGTCAATATTGGTTTGCATTTACATTTCAGGGTAAAAGGTATACATATACTCAACTACCACAGGGATATTGTGAGAGCCCAATAATATTTGCACAAAAAATGGCTAGCAACCTGGCAGGGTTTACCCCACCGAGGTAGTCAAATTCTACTTTATGTAGATGACATCTTGCTAGCAGCACCCAGCAGCAGTGCAGGGTGGATACAGTAGCATTATTAAAATTTTTAGTAATACAAGGACACAAAGTAAACAAAAGTAAGTTACAACTTTGGAAAAAAACAAGTTAGATACCTGGGATATGTGATATCCAATAGAGGTAGAATACTAGATAAAAGAAAAAAGAGAAAAAAAACAGCAATTTTGCAAGCACCCAAACCAACAACTAAGAAAGAAATAATGTCTTTCTTAGGTACAACTAATTTTTGTTGGAGCTGGGTACCAAATTATTTTACAATGGAGAACAGAAGCAGAAATGGCTTTCTGCAGGTTGAAGCAGTTAATAGCTTCTTCATTAGTTTTAGGACTTCCAAATTATCACAAACGGTTCTTTCAGACCGTAGATTATAAGCAAGGGTACATGACATCAGTATTAAAGCAACAGCATGGGGATAAGCAATGCCCCATAGCTTACTATTCATCACAGTTAGACCCAGTGGTGCAATCTTTGCCTCACTGTGTCCAAGCAGTAGTTGCAGCAGCAATGGCAGTGCAGGCTTCAGCCTCAGTGGTGTTATTCCACCCTCTCACATTGAGAATGCCTCATGCAGTTGCAATAATTCTGCTACAAGAAAAAGTTGCATACCTTTCTCTTGCTAGACATCTTTCATGTATAACTATACTGCTGAGCCAACCTCATATGACAATTAATGCCCTTGAATGATGCTGAGGTGACATATTACGTGGATGGCTCATGCAGAAGGGGTCCTACAGGGAAGAATCTGGTGGGGTATGCAGTAGTTACAGACACTGAAATTTTAGAAGCACAAACTTTGCCACACAACTTGTATGCTCAAGCAGCAGAACTGGTAGCTTTGACAGGAGCATGTACTTTAGCAGAAGGCAAAAAGGTGAACATATATACTGATAGTCAGTATGCTTTTTCTACAGTGCATGTGTTTGCACAACAATGAAGAAAATAGAGGAATGATTACATCCAGTGGAAAACCTATTAATCATGCGCAATTTATTTTGGAGCTATTAGAATCTATTCAGTTGCCTACCAAAGTAGCTATTTGTAAATGTGTAGCTCATACAAAACAACAGGATAAGATTTCAAAAGGTAATGCACGAGCTGATGCAGCTGCAAAGCAAGCAGCCTCAGACTCAGAAACTTTATTTTTAAATGAGGAATTACAACCCTTTGAGATTTTAGATTTAGACATGTTAAAAACAATGCAAATGCTTACTACAAAAGCAGAAAAACAAAATGGGTAAAACAAGGTGCAATTTTTGAGAATGGACTGTACATTTCCAAAGGAAAAACAATATTGCAGTCTAATTTATTTAGATATGCAGCTTTGTTGAGCCATGGGCAGAGCCATGTCTCAACAGGGGGGATGGTACAGTTAGTAAATAGAATATTCCAAACATATGGATACATAAATTATACAATAAAATTTTGTGCAGCTTGTCATACTTGTAACAAGCACCATGCACAAGGAGCATTTAAAACAAGCAAGGAGTTTCCCTACACCACCATATCCGTTCCATACTATTTGTATGGACTTCATAGAGTTGAATAAATGTGAAGGAAAGAAATACTGTTTAGTGATCATAGATATGTTTTCAAAATGGGTAGAAGCTTTTCCAACCAGGAATCCGGATGCAGCAACAGTGGCAAAGGCCCTAGTAAAGGAAATAATTCCTAGATTTGGCATAGCGGAAAGAATCTATAGTGACAATGGGACACATTTTGTCAATCAGACAATTCAGCAACTTGGGAGATTTTTTGGGATTTCCTTGAGGAATCACTGTGCTTACCACCCACAGTCAGCAGGACTGGTGGAGAGGTACAATGGGATTTTGAAAACAAGTTAAGGAAGTTGATGAGTGAGACTCAGAAGAATTGGATTTGCTGTTTACCTCTAGCATTGCTGAGCATGAGAACAGTTCCAAATGTAAAGGGTTTGACCCCCTTTGAAGTAGTATTTGGAAGGGCATATTATGTGTCTCAGTGGAAAGCTCTCATGCCTGCAGAGCAGGAGGCTGACAGTTCATTAGCTAATTATATAAAGAAACTGTTAATGAATAAATCTGCTTTGCAGTTTAACTCTTTTTCAGATGAAAGACAAAACAAGAACAAAGAACTTTTAATTTGATACACAAGGGCAAAATGGCCAAGAGTAAAGCAAATAGAAAAGCAGAGCAACCCCAGAACTATTGCATAATTATTTTGTTGGCTGTGCATTTGTTGACTATAAGTGTGACAATTTTTCTCTTATTGTGTTTTTTTCCTGCACTCAACCACACGAGTGAAAGTGAGAAGACGTGATGAACTGTTTATAGACTGGCATCCAAACTTTAACACATACCTGGCCATGAAACGTGTGTATGCAGAGACTATGAACATTTCAAATTGCTGGGTTTGTACAGCTATACCAACAGCATATAAAAGACTGTTAATGTCCGCTGTCCCTCTGGGGATAAATGAGACTTGGGAAAATTTGTTTTTGATACAGGAACTGTGAGATCACAGGACAAAATAGCTTTATTTTTACCTGTCACACAAAAAGGAGTTGTATGTTTCTACAAAAGTGATACCCTCCAGGTGGGCTGGAGTAATTGTAATATAACAATGTATTATAAATGTTACATTAAAGTCAGAAGTGGGGGTACTGTTTGTAATACTAACTATGATTCATATCTGAGTTCAATGAAAACTACATTAAATGCAGTACGTGACAATCCAGTCTTAACTAAACAATTGTCTATTAAATGTTTCATGCAGGGATAACACGTATTAGTACCAAAGTAATGATTTTATTTGTGGGAAAAAGGCATATAAATGGTTACCTAAGAATTGGTCCGGCAGTTGTTTTTTGGGTTATCTGGTTCCAGCAATAAGACATACTGCAGAATTACCTTTGGGTAAGATACAAAATGTAAGGGAAACAGCTCGAAAATCTGAAGGTCCAGTTAAGAAACCTGTGAATCCAGTTGGGAAGATCGAAGCTGGTTGAAAAGACCATAATTCAGTAAGAGACAGAAATAAATTGACTCATATGGACTTGGGCAACAGTGTTATATCCTGGGCAGGAATACTACCAGCCTATGGAGCAGTCAAATCGATCTGGGAGCTGAGGAAGCTATCAAGATTTCTCGAAGTAATGAGTAATGCAACTTTTTCCGCCCTAGAATTGGTGACTGATGAACTGAATGCAATGAGAACTGTTGTGCTACAAAATCGAATGGCTCTTTACTTCACCCTAGCGGCAAGAGGTGGTACACGAAGAAGAATGCTGTGCTTTTATCCCTGAGAATCGTCACGAGACAAATAATCACCTAGAGGTAATTCAGCAAATATCAGCAATGACTAAACCAGGCCCAAACCCACTGACGGACTTTTTCCAGAATCTGTTTGGGGGGTGGGGTTCCATCCTATTAAACATTTTAATTGCTATTTGTGTGGGTATACTCCTAATAGGAGCATGTGTTTACTGTGGAATTCCCTGCATGAAAAGATTAATCAAAGATTTTGTTGATATATCTGTTACTGAAACTTTTTACCAAGATTTTGAAATTGAAAGATTGATACCAAATGAAATTCTTTCTGAAATATAAAACAAATGACTTGCCTAGTTGAAAGTTCCGGAGAGGAAGAGACTAGGGAATGAAATAATGTTGTTTATGTTTCTGAATAGAATGAAAAGCATTAAAAGGAGGGAAAATGTTAGAAAAATATGTACTTAAACATATACAGAGTGTTAGAAAAATATGTACTTAAACATATACAGAATGCTAGAAAAATATGTACTTAAACATATATAAACTGTTAGAAGAATATGTACTTAAACATATATGTAGTGCAAAGTTTAGAAACAGTATAATATGTAATGCATTTGATTCTATTTAACAATATGGCAGTAGAAATGATCTTGCATATAATTGCTTGAAACTTAGCTGCAGTGTGGTTAACCTCTGACCCTGGCAGTAGCCAGCTCAGCAAGCTTATGTCTTTCAGTAATTATAATCTGCTGGGTTAGAGAGGAATAAATATGTATGCATGTATATCTTTCTTCCTTCCACCGAGAAGGATGGCCTTGTGAACACTATCAGAGATAGTGTGCAGCTGCTAACCAGAGAGACAAAGGAACGGATTAAGAAAAGAACAGACCATTGTATCCGAACTAATCTAAGAACCTTGGAAAAAGTAACATCTACAAGAAGACATTGTAATGGACCAGGTGCCTGCAAGGCTGTGTTATTCTCATGGGAAAGTTTTTAAAAACATTACCTAAGCATCTTCTTATGAATGAAGTATTATGGACTATAGTGATGTAAATGCCCTGTGACTGACCACGTCAGTAAGGTGGGCAAAAGCTGATTGCAAATGGTATATAATTGAGGGTATTTCCTGTATAGAGCCAGTCAAAACTCTATACTTGTTTTTGTATAGTTTTTTGCCTCCTAATGTACATTAGTAAAGCAATATTGTTTGAACCTGAGCATCCTGTGTTATTGACTGTCATTTTGAAAAGCCTAATGATTTTTACAGTCTGATTTTAACAATTTATTTGACAGAAACCCATATCCAGACAGCAATGCATATTTTCTTTATGCTCTTGGAGCCAGGTTGCATGCTGTGAATTAATTATTGGATTAGACTTGTATGCACATTCTTGCTATTACTTTACCCTTGGCTGACAGTGTTGGTTGGATTTCTAACATCAAAGTGGGTGGCATCCAGCCATCTGGAGGTCACATAGGTGGCAGTGGTCATATTGCCCATAATATTGGTGTCAGAGACACCATTCCCTCTGTTACACTGGTAGAAGTGGTGCTATCCCTCTATCACAGCAGCCACTATAAAAAAAGAAATGCCCTATGTGAAATCACCATTTCAGATAGATATAAGCATGGACATAGATGAGGGTCCATGGATGACTTTTTAAAAATCTAGTATAAAATATTGAACATTAAAGAAGTATTTAATTAAATGAAAACATCTAATCTTCTCAGTAGCATTTAAAGACATAACTTTTGTAATACTAATCTTAACAGTTTACTTCATGAAGTCTGAAGTGCCACTGAATAAGTCCATTTAAAAGGTAAACCCTGTGTAAAATGTTTATTTTCTTACCAAACCGTGGTGCTCATGAGAGATAGCCAAAGAAAAAAGATGAACATTTGAGTTCAAAATGTTGAGAACTGAAAAAGATAAGGTCATCTAATCAAAACCTCCAAGAAATTAATCACCACTGAGTGCCAAGTTGCTAAAGAGTGAAAGGAGGAAAACATCCGTGCCATGGATGTATGGGGTTGGAGGATACCACATGGTGAGTCTACAACTGGAACGTCTAGAGAATATGTACTGTTTCCATCCGGAATCATTTTATCAAGGTATTTTTCCAGCAAGACAGCACAGCAGGCAAAGTCTGTTGAACACACACAGAATGTCCGAAAATTGTTTGGATGGCTTAAGGCATTATTCTCATTTTCTGAAAGACTGAAGTGCCCTATTGGAATCCTAAGAGCTACCTAATCCTCCCACCAAAACCTGCCGGGGGTATTATCCACCTGGGTTAAGTAACCTCCCTGGACTAAAGCCACAGCAACCTGTTTTCTGGCTTAAGGTATTATTCTCATTTTCTGAAAGACTGAAGTGCCCTATTGGAATCCTAAGAGCTACCTAATCCTCCCACCAAAACCTGCCGGGGGTATTATCCACCTGGGTTAAGTAACCTCCCTGGACTAAAGCCACAGCAACCTGTTTTGTATGTCAGTGTTTTTGATCTTTTCAAAAGCATAGTTTTGTTATTAGTAGTCCTATACTTGGTTAGATGTGTTAGACTACCACCTGACTCTGCCAGCAGCCCATACCTCCTCCCCCCCTGACTATTCTTCTACCATAGTCCATCTCCGCGTTTAGTGACCCTTCCTTGTCTATCCGAGAGTCCTATCTACCCTCTACTTACCTCCTCTTCACTACCTCCATCCCTGCTAGCTTCCCCTATTTTCTCTCCCTGATTTTCCTTTCTTCGGTCCCTGCTCTCTCCTCCTTACATTTTTCCCTTAGCCCCTGTATACCCTTACTCTGGTTTCCCTCCTCCTGCCTCTTACACTGGGCTTCCACCTTACTGATTGTCTCTCTCTCCCACTGCTCTCACCTTACTTGTGTGTGCCCCGCTCCGCTTCCCTCCCTACCCCCAAATCCCATCCACCCTCAGGGGTCCTTAACTTATTACAAATTGGACACTCCTTCTATCACTCTGCACCAATCATCTTCCTCTACATACCTAAACCTCTCCCCTGTATATTTTACCTCTTTAGTTTTTCCAACCTCATCTAGCTCCACCCATCTCCAGATTCTACCTTTAGTTCAAACTCACTTTATCTATTATCCCCTATTTAACATCATCACTTTACTTCTCCATATCTAAAGTCACCCAACCTCTGCCTATCTTCTTTTTGCTTTATCTGTTCTCCTTCTTCTCATTTTCAATCTACACCTTTCTCTGTAGGTTAACACATTACTACTTGTCCTTTACACTTATTTACTGTCACTGATTTTACTCACTTGATACTTACTACCATGTCACCTATACTCATAACCACTTTCAAACTTATCCTTCTCTTTTCTGCTACAATAGCCTTTCTATCCACACCTTATTACATGACCTTCTATGAAAACAGAATTTTACATGAACATAACCTTCACCTCCAACAAACTTTACCTACCTCTTGTATCAACTTCCTCAATCATAGTAATATAACTTGTTCCTCTAACTTTTTACTACCAAAATATCACAGAACATATCATATGTCATACTACTTAAACAAAAAGTATCTCTATAACATACCAAAGATCCTTAAATGCCAATTGTACCCCCAGTGCAACCTCCTCCTACATGGTGACATTCATCCTAACCCTGGCCCTAATACTAACTGTAACTTAAATCTAAACAATACTTCTTTACCAATACCACCAGCATATACTAAAGCAGACAACTCCCTTCAAATAGCTCACCTAAATATTAGAAGTTTAAATAACAAAACTCACCACCTACATGCACTCCTAGACTTGCATTCATTTGATATTTTATGTCTCACTGAAACTTGGCTAAAACCCTCTACTCAAGACCAGGAAATTACCCCTCCTGGCTATAATATACTTAGATATGACCGCACAAAAAAGAAAGGTGGAGGTATAGCCATTATCTATAAAGCTAATCTTAAAGTGACTCTCTATAATGAAGTTCCATCACTAGACTCCAGAGCTGAAATATTATCTATCAAACTTCAAATTAACAATAATAAATCAATCTTTCTAATTTGTTTGTACCTTCCCCCTGGAAATAATACACATATTCTTGAAAACTTACTTAACTCACTTTCTAACCAACTACCCCAAGAAACCATAATACTTGGTGACTTCAACATTGACTGGTTAACCTGCTCATCCCAGCACCCTACTAACCACATAAACCTCCATGGGTTCTCTCAATTAATAACCACTCCAACTAGAATCCACAAACCTAATAAAAAGAAACAACTCTAGATTGGATCCTTATTAACAACCACCCTGACATCTACACACCAGGAACTCTTCCAGATAATATTAGTGACCATATGCTCACATATGTTATTAGACAAAATTGCATATCCCAACTACACATAAACTCAAGACATCCCGCTCAAAAAATTCTTCAATACAGAAAAGTTCCTGGCTGAATTAAAAGCATGTGACTGGTCACCACTGACTCACCTTGAACTTAATGAGGCAGTGGCCTACTTTAATACAAACTTTCTACAGATCCTTGACTATCATGCTCCCATTCACTCTACTAGGATAAGATCCAAAACAGCACCATGGTTAACTAGACAACGAAGAATAAAATGGTCCTGAGAAATAGAATGTGGGCTAAATGGAGAGCTACCAAATGTCCATCAGATCACCTCCTCTTTAAACAATTAAGAAATGCTACTAAGAAAGATACTCTTACAGACAAAAGGAATTTTATCTACACCTTCAACAATCCACTCAACATACCCCTCAAAAGTTCTGGTCAAGTATTAACACACTTCTTAAACCAGGACATCCAACTACTCCTACCCCTTCAGGCTTTAACCTTAACAATTCCACCCAGATCCCTGATGCCTTTAACAAATATTTTACAGAAGTCATTCAAACCCTGGCTAATTCATTACCCTCATCCACAGTTAACTTGACAAATACCCTAGCACCTCCTTGAATGCCTTTCACCTTCAACCTGTAGCTACATCTCTTATTTACAAACTTCTCAAGAAACTTAAACCTTGTACTCCATCCGCTGATCTACTACCATCCGAATACCTACAAATTGCTGCAGAAGCTATAGACTACCCCATATCCATACTTATTAATAGGACTATCTCTGAGGGAAAATTCCACCATATGGAAAATATCTCATATAATTCCTCTACATAAAGGTGGCTCCTCTACTGAATTCTCAAACTTTGACCTATTGCCTTACTCTCCCCATTAGCAAAGATTATGGAAAGATGCATACACAAACAATTTCTCAACTATCTTCTACAAAACAGATTACTAGCCAATTGTCAACATGGTTTCAGACCTTCCCATAGCACTACAACTGCCCTCCTCTCTTTCACAGACACCATAAATAACAATAAAACAACAATCTTTTTCCTCTGCTCTATTTCTAGACTTGTCAAAAGCTTTTGACATGGTTAACCATAACATACTTCTTGATAAACTAAATCAATATTTTCTTGGCTCACAAGCACTTCAATGGTTTAGGAGCTATCTCCAAAACAGGCAACAAGCAGTGCTATGGGAAAACAACCTTTCTTCCTTACTACCAGTAAACATTGGAGTTCCTCAAGGCTCTATTCTAGGTCCCCTTCTTTTTTCTTTATTTATAAATGACCTACACATGAATACACCTCAAGCCATCTGCATTCAGTATGCTGATGACTCAACTTTAATCTGTTCTGCTAATAATGTCTCCTCCTCCAGTCCCTCACCCAAACAGTCTTCCACAATGTAGAAAAGTGGTTTATGGAACACTCCCTTCTTCTTAATGCCAAAAAAACAAAACTTCTTCTCTTCACTCCTACTCACAAATCTTCCACACCTTTCTTTACCATCTCCTCTAATAATGCTACCTGTATTAACCCAGATATGACCACTCGCCTACTAGGTGTAACTATTGATAACCGTCTTAATTTTGATGACCATATTAACAACACCATTAAATCAGTTAACAAAAAATAGGTACTCTCTACCGAATTAAACCCTTTCTTACCGGAGCAGCTAGAAAGACCATTGCCCAGACCCACCTGATCTCTACCCTTTTCTATGCCACTGCTATATATACTAACTTATCAAAGAATAACTTGACCAAACTCTCTACCTGTTATAATAGTATATCTAGATTCATTTCAGCTACTCCTTTAGAACTCACCATTGTCTCAACCTCTTGCAACTTGATTGGTTAGAACTAAATAACCACTTACTCTATCAGCAACTACTTATCATTCATAAGTCTCTTCACTACCCAGAAGCTACCCCAAGCTTTACAAAACTTATCTCACCTTATAAGAACCTAGCTACTCTACGCTCTGCTAATAAACTTCTAGTAGCCTCTACTAAATCATACAATAAAGCTGGTGACTCATTATTTGCAAACTCTGTTGGGAAAATCTGGAATCAGCTCCTCAAGAAATAACTAACCTAAACTCCACACCCCTATTCAAAAAACACATCAAAGAATATCTTAAAACTCAGTGGCTTTGTCCTTGTACTAAACCCGACTGAAATTACTTCTCCCTTTCTCCTACCTTCCCTCACTATCCCCTAACTGTCCCTCTAAATTATATAACTAATTGATGCCAGCTACTTCTTTTATATTACATTTAAAACAATTTGTTTTATCTTCCTTCTGCATGTTTGACCATCTTGTGATATTTTCTTATAAGTTATTATTATGCTAACTTTAGTATGTTGCATTCCAGAAATTTGTATTGTTAACCAGCTTTTGGTTAACTTGCCTTGTGCTTGCTAACTGTTTTTTTTGATTGTTACATTCTTACACAAGCCTACCATTGTACTTTTGTAATCTGCTTTGCTTTTTTGCTGTAAATTGTTTTCGTACTTCATAAAATTGGAGCTTTTCTCCCCGGGCCTCTACTGAAAACGGATATATGTCCAGCTAGACTAGCCCGGTCAACAAATGTAAAATAAAAAAAAAAAAAAAAATATGTAGATGATGATAGCTGACAGTTTTCCTTACTTTCGGGTAAAAAAGAAAAAAAGTTTTTAGAAACATAAACTGTATGACATGACCTCAGAGATAGTATACATAAGTAACAAAAGCTGTGAGGCATAACTTGAACAATCATATGGCTGATGGGGGATTACTTTCATACAAGAATGCTTTTCAAAAAATGTGGGGGTTGTCATTAAGGGAAGATGTTGTTGTCTGTGGCTGATTTATGGCTTAAAGATAATTGGGACATTTTAATGTGTGCAGTCATTTAGTGACCATCGTATGATAAGGTGTCATTGTCTTGGATTTATTTGTCCATATGTGTAAAAGATATATATATATATATATATATATATATATATATATATATATATATATACACACACATACACACACACATATATATATATATATATATATATATATATATGTGTGTGTGTGTGTGTGTGTGTGTGTGTGTGTGTATAGAGAGAGATACACATAAAATGAAAAACTCCATATAGCCACTAATATTCTGTTGAGCCACTTACAGCAACAGAATATTCATCAAAAAAACACAAAAAATTTGTTTTTGCAGGAGGCACACTTCACTGCACCCCACTTCCCCTGCTACTTAAATATACCAACTGTAGCACTGCACAACAGCAGAGAGATTACCTCCCTTAACACTGATGTTCTCTGATCTAACACAAAACTTCTGCATCTACAGTGAAGAAACAAGAATCAGCCAAAAAAGTTACCTTTCTCATTTCTAAAAATGCAGCCTATTGAAGAAATGATTCAAACACTCTGTCTCATATATATATATATATATATATATATATATATATATATATATATATATATATATATTTTTTAGACACAGATATAAATGTATAAATGTACTGTCACTGCAAAACTGTCCATCCCATGTTGGATTCATTTTTCATTTCCACTTTGCAGTTTTAAAGTTGTGTATTAAGTGGGGGTAGGACACTGCACTGAGTCAGTGGGAGGATTTTTTTAAATGGTAGGCTCTTAAGAAAACATGTCATTCAACTATCATTGTTTGTACTGCACTTTACTTTACACATGCAGTCACAATTTTGACAAGTCTGGTGTAAGCCACAAATTCTGTATTTGGTACTGAGTGGCCATCTACAGTGAGAGAAAGGGGAGAGGTTTGTGCTTCTTTTTGTTTCTTCAGTCTGAACAGCTGTTTTATTAGAGGTCATTATGAGCACTAATAAAACTGTCATGATGACTGATACAAACTGCAGCTTCCTGAATACCATCAGGTACACATAGTCACTACAGCTTCCTGAATACCATCGGGTGCACATAGTCACTGCAGCTTCCTGAATACCATCGGGTGCACATAGTCACTGCAGCTTCCTGAATACCATTGGGTGCACATAGTCACTGCAGCTTCCTGAATACCATCAGGTACACATAGTCACTGCAGCTTCCTGAATACCATCAGGTGCACATAATCACTGCAGCTTCCTGAATACCATCAGGTACACAGTCACTACAACTTTCTGAATACCATCAGGTACACATAGTCACTACAGCTTCCTGAATACCATCAGGTACACATAGTCACTGCAGCTTCCTGAATACCATCAGGTACACATAGTCACTGCAGCTTCCTAAATACCATCAGGTACACATACTCACTGCAACTTCCTGAATACCATCGGGTGCACATAGTCACTGCAGCTTCCTGAATACCATCAGGTACACATAGTCACTGCAGCTTCCTGAATACCATCAGGTACACATAGTCACTGCAGCTTCCTGAATACCATCAGGTACACAGTCACTGCAACTTTCTGAATACCATCAGGTACACATAGTCACTACAGCTTTGTGAATACCATTGGGTACACATAGTCACTGCAGCTTCCTGAATACCATAGTGCACACATAGTCACTGCAGCTTCCTGAATACCAGTGGGTGCACATAGTCACTGCAGCTTCCTGAATACCATCGGGTCCACATAGTCACTGCAGCTTCCTGAGTACCACCAGGTATACATAGTCACTGCAGCTTCCTGAATACCATCAGGTACACATAGCCAGATGGCTGGCAGTGGATCTGCTGCACATCAGTCAGCAAAGCTACACCCTGGTCTAAACCCGTTATTGCAGAATCATAGGTTTAGGGCATAACTTACTAGTACCCTAGTAGTGACTGCTACCTGTGCATGATATCCACCTGCAGGCAAAAGAAAGTGTTGCTTGTATATACATATATATATATATATATATATATATATATATATATATATATATATATATATACTTGCAGAGAGAGAGAAAGAGAGAGAGAGATGAAAGTTAATGCAAAAACATGAAAGTTCAGTTATTCAAGCAACCTTGACAGGGTATTGTACTCGCTTACTCTACCTATTTTCCAAGAGCAGAAGTGTTACAGTTCTGTTTAATAAAATTCCAGGATACACCCCTAGAAATGAAATGGCAAATAATGAAAGGAGATAAGTAGGGAGAAAATGAAGGTTAGAGAAGTGAGATTATAGGGATATCCTATGACTTGACAGAGATCACTAAGGATCTGTTTATGGAAGTAAATTAGATTATGAGGCAGCATTTTCTTGAAACAGAATTCTTGAGGCTGCCCAATGTACATCAGAGCAGATTTCAGTACAGAGTATGAGACATATGTTGAACCATCAACATTCAAAAGAAGGCATTTTAAGAACACCTTAAAAGCAGTATGAACTTTTGAGGCTGTGGGTTTCCAGATTAAGGGGCTGCTTTAATAACTAGCAAATGGAGGATATACACAATAAACTTACCTTAAATATTAATAAATAAAAAACAGGGTTGTCATGGTTCATTAAGCCAGTACTATGAGAGGATCCTCGAAGGTGCATACAATTGTTACAGGAAGTTCATCACCTAAAAATAAGGTTGAATCTTTTGAAATATCCTAGTTTTATTGAAAATGTATTCATGGTTGGTATATTTTTAGACTCTGATGGAGGAGTGTGGAGTCAGGATACAGCATTAACTTGAACAAATCTAAAAAAAAACAACAGTCTTTTTATTTAAAATGCTCTCTGTAGCAAAAAGGAAGAAAGCAAAAACATAAAAATGCAGACTGTGGTCATGAGGAAGGCAAGGACTTTTTGTTATGAGAAAACCGAGATAAGATTCATGCAAGGGTGCTCGCAGCGATAATAGACATGAAATATCAAGTAGATAAATGACTAACTGTTAGTTCGTAGTGGGTATTTCTACACAGCAGATGCTGCGGAAAAAGAAAATCAAGGAAGCTGTTTGCTTCTAGACTGAAAAAAGAGCAGAAGTAAAGGTCACAACTATTTAAATGTGTCAAAATGTTAGGCTTGTCAGACCCAGAGACTGAGAGTGCCTTCTCCATTCTGTTATATTACACTGCACTGAAGTGATCATGGGGGTAGGCAGAGTTCAAAGAGGATGGGTCTTTTTCTTCACTGAATATAATTTCCTTTGCCTTCTGCCATTCATGGGGAAACATTGCATAGGCAATTCATTTGACAGAAGCCCATGAAGTCATATTAGATAAAAAAGGGATAAAAGCTCTGGCTTGATGGAATACTGAAAAAAAAGGATTTAAAAGCTATTTGATTAATGTGCTAGCTTTACATGATAGCACTAAAGACAAAGCTCTACCACTGAGATTAATAGTCATTATAAAATTTACAGAAAATGTAATTTTGGATAGCATTTTTATGTTGCATACCAATGTCCACCACATCCATAACCTAAATATACTGTTTCTAAGGCTGTACCATTTCAGAGGAAAGGGAATGCATGAATTTGCCTTTCCTCTTAGTTGGTGCAAACTTTGAGGTGGTATATACATATTGCAGACTGGGGTTGTGAGGACAGAGGTTCTGTATCGGGGCATGCAGGATGCTGATCTGCCCTGCAAAAATGCTTTGAAGTTAAATGTTTGTATCATTGCTATGTAACAGTCAGATGGTGTGGGAGGAACATGTGGCCTGTAGATCAATGGTTGGTAGTCTATTCAATAAGTCAAAGTAGACCAATATGTTATATCAGCTCTGAAAACTGGCTTCCAGACTGTTCTTCATTTAATTAATCTTCAGGGGAGGTAAATGCAGTATTGAGAAATGCCATTGTCAGCCATTTCTGGGTTCTGAAACTATACAAACTGTACGCTAATATGGTTACTACATACTTGGTTTAGGATCATCTAACAGATGATTACCACATATAACTGCGTCTTCATGGGACCTGAAAAAGAGGTTCTCCAAACAATAACAGAATAAGTGAATGTCTTCTATAGCAGAGCAGCCCTATCCCAAAGGATTAATGATTTATGAATGGACAAAGCATGGAAATGGAGTGGGAGAATGCACTAAAACATAAAGTATAGTATGTTATGAACTGTAATGACTGACATCCTGCAGGTGAAAAAAAACAGTGAAAAGCATTCTCAGTGAAGTTATTCTCTAGCAGAAACTACTAAAACAGCTAGGACTGCCTTGTAAATTTAAATGTAATGAAAAGTATAAGTAAGCTCATAGGAACTGTTTACTAAACAAGCAAATATCTCCAGTCAAGCTGAAGATTTCAGGGGTTATTTTATTTCCATGCTTCAAGAGCTGACACTTCTCATATACTTTTCTTTTACCAAGTAATTAAATCACCTGTTGATGTGGTCCTAAAATATATGTGGACTTCTACTAGACTTCTTTACCACTACCTCTTTGGAGAGTTACACGTTTTGAGAGTAAGATGCTTCAAAGGGTTCTCTAGAGCTTACTGCAAATAACTCAGTTGAGCTTTGATGGAAGTAAGGATGCCTACATGTTCATCTTGGGCATTACATAAAAGAAGTAGACATGGCAGTGCAAATGAATATTTTTGAATACAATGAATTATATTTGGTACTGTAAAAGCAGAACTTAAAAAAAAGGATAACAGATCCTTTCAGCATTGTTTCAGGGATGTAATAATTATCTTCTCAAACAGACTTATTCTGGAAGATGCTTTACTGAGATTATGTACCCAATACTTCAAAGAAAAAATAAGTGTTTTATACTCTCTTAACGTACTTATTTAAAGTCCTGTACCTCATGATTCCTGCTGTGTCAACAATTACATGGTAATACATCTTTGGCAGATACACTACATTGCAGATATCCTAAAGAGTTAAATATTCTATGTCAGTGTAATGTCATACAGTGTTACCAAAGTCTCTTTACATATATGGAGAATGCTTATTTCCAAAGAAATAAATATAACAATATTAAATTCAGCCATTTCTTGTGATGAAAATAGTGAAGATGTCTGAAGTGATTCCTTTAAAGGTCACAGACTATTACTACTGAGATATTTTTTAATTATTTT